>NW_026058172.1:0-58135 GCF_023721935.1 Panthera uncia | reverse complement strand
CTGGTGAGGAGTCCCTAAATTCACATTGAATGAGTATGGGGGGGGGGAGGCGTGGGCGGGCAGGTCTGTGCTGCGTTGCCCCAGGGATTCTCTCCTGGCTCCCTGGAATGCTAGGGTACTACATCCCGTGTGCAAGGCCAGACCCAGAGCTCTGGGTCACCGGATAAGGCGGTAAAGAACGCAGTCCCTGGCCTCTAGCCTGGGATCCTGGAGCCTGTCCATAAATCACCCTGTCCGCAGGGATAAGTACCCAGAGAGTTCCAGAAGGGACTAATTAACCTGGCCTGAGGGGCGGTTACGGGAGGCCTCACAGGGAGGTATGCTTGCCTGGGCTTTTAAGGATGCTAGACTTTTGGCATGGGAAGAAATCGGGGTGAGTACATTCCAGGCATAAGGAACAGCATGTGCTAAGGCGTCTGGGCTGCAAAGAGCCGGATATGTTTAAGCCACTCGATAAGCTCCTTTCTGTGGCTCTCCTTCTTTTTCTAGTTGAGCTTTGTTTTGTCACCGGTCAAGGAGAGGCACAATCTGTTCCTGGGCTGGGCCGGCTGCCCTCCAGAGGCTGGGCCAGAACGTTCTGGCCCGCCTCTGACGATTCTGTCTGTCTGTCCTGTGGCCTGAATCCAAGGCTGTGGAGTGTAAGTGGCCATGTCATTTCTCCTCTCGATGTCCTCCAACCCCCTTATGGGTGGGCCGGTGCTCGAGCCAGGGCGTGGCTGAGCCACGCAGCAGAAACACAGGCATTGGTGACGGCCAGCTCCCGATCAGGGTTCCCGATCAGGGAACTGTTTCCTTCTCCCTCCTAAGGTCAGGGTTGAGGATGGCAGAGTTTTAAGACAAATTAAAAAAAATTTTTTTAATTCCTCTTTGCACCCTCTCCCCTAGTGTGTCCATCCTGCCAAAGACTGTTCTCCCTGGAGTGGAGGAACCCACTCCAGTAACCACAGAGGTCTGTCTGACTCCCTAAAACATGCTACGCTCATTACTCAACACCCCCTTCCCTCGCCCCTCCACTGAGAAGACCCATCCTCAGAGTAGCGGCTCTCTTCTGGAGCAAGATGAATGCAACCCGCTGGCAATTCTCACTAGCGTGCGAAGGACTGATGGCACCATATCTCCCCCGAGGACTCCTGGGTGGTGGGCGAGCCCTCCTAGCGTCTGCCCGCTGACTTCCGCGTAAGCTATTCCTGCTGTCCCCAAGGTTGTTCTCTCTTTTGCTTCCGGATTTGGAGGTTTCTTGAAGTCTGTAGCGTTTTCAGGGTGAGCGGTGGCTTTGGGTAGGGGGATCTGATGAATGGGCTCGCAAGCTGCAATTGCCTTTGGCCGTAGAGCCTGGACTGAGCGAGGCCACTGCTGGCTCAGAGAGATCCAGCTAAACATCCTTGCCGAGGGGTGTTCGGATTGGCCCCGGGTGGCTCTTCTCTTGTTGGGAGGCGGAAAAGGGGTCGATGGAGAGGGGAGGGACCAGAGAAGAGAGGAAAAGGGTCAGTCTGCAGCCTGTCTGTGTCACCAGTGCGGGCTGGACAAACGGCCGTGGGCCGCACTCTTCCTGAGCGAGTAATTTGAGAGCAAGCCTTGGCTCAGGAAGCCCCGGGCTCCTCCGCGCTGGGTTACTGAGAACATCGGCCAGCCAGCCCTTTGAAGTGCAAACCCAGCAACTGCAGAGCGCCCTGACCTACCGGGTTTTTTTTTTTTTTAACTAGGTTATTACTGAGCTGTTGAAGGACCAGGGATGAAGGGTCTCTTATTAAAAAGTAAACAAGAGACAAAAAAGGCAGAACAAGTCAAGCAGAAGACTGAGCGTTGCGGTGAACTCATCGACCCCGCGGCTTTGATCTTGGAGGATGAGGAAGACATGATCTTTGATGTTCGCTCCCTCCAGGGCCGTCGCTGTGCCAGCCGTCCCCGCGCTGCGCCTCCGAGCCGGGGGATTAATTATGTAACAGAGCTCAGATCCCCGCGCCAGGAAGGGGGCCTGGAAGGCTCTGCCCGGGTGCCCCCAGGTGCCTTGGGATTAGCCTAAGGCCCGTTTATCTGGGAAGCGCGAACAAACGCACATCTGTTCAGCGGGTGCACTGCACGGCGTTTCTTCAATTCTACCGTTACTGTCTTTACGGAACCCCACAATAGCTTCCTGGATATCACTCTTCAGGGCCCTGAAACGGAGCCGTGCGCAAAGACATTAAGAAAAGTATCAGGGCACCCGCAGCCGCTATTCTACCATCTGGCGGCTCAGAAATATTTTATAATCAAATGAGTAAGACGGACAAGCATCTCGCTTGCCATGCGTCTGCAGCCCGCCTCCCCCCTTCCCTCTCCTCCCAGGCCGCGTTCTCTGCTGTCTTTGGCAAACGCTAGAGAAGCCTTTTCCCGGGTGTGAGGACGCCCACGGGCTCAGCTTGGGCCGTGTACTGGCCGGGCGACCTTGGTCTGTCCCTTTGTAACATGGAGGCACTTGTGCTCAGGGCTGTTAGGCGACTCGAAGTGACACTGATACGTGTGTCCTACCACGAGGCTGTACCCGCTGCTTGCGTTAGACTTTTAAAAAGTTGCGTACTTGAACTTTGCCGGAATATAAATGCGGTTATACGCATGTCTGCCGTAGGCTATTTAGAAAATAAGGTAGAAACGCGTTGGGGTAACGGGGCAACCGAGCTGAGAACCACAGCCCCCCAGATGGGCGTTTATTTGCATCGATTAGGTGTGGGGAGAGTGTTGAGCGTCTCAAGCACAAGTGTGTGTGTGTGTGTGTGTGTGTGTGTGTGTGTGTGTGGTTGAGCCTTGAACAAAACGGGTTTGGACTGCTCACGGGCGGGTACGCTTGTGGGCGGGTTTTCTTCATAAATACAGGACATCAATGTCAAATGTATGTTCTCTTGTGATTTTCTTCATAACGTTTGCTTTTTCTCTAGCTTACTTGATTGTAAGAATCCAGTACGTAAGGGGCAGGCGCCTGGGTGGCTCGGTTGGTTAGGTGTCTGATCTTGATTGTGGCTCAGGTCACGACCTCGCGGGTCGTGAGTTCGAGCCCAAGCCCCCCTCCCCGTCAGGCTTTGACACTGTGCTGATGGCGTGGAGCCTGTTAAGGATTCTCTCTCTCTCTCTCTCTCTCTCTCTCTCTCTCTCTCTGCTTCTCCCCCACTCATGCATGCACACGCACGCTCTCCCTCTCTCTCTCCCCCTCCAAAATAAATAAGCTTAAAATAATATAGTATATGATACATACAGCATACAAGATATGTGTTAATTGACTGTTTATGGTATAGTAGGTTTTCCAGTAGGCAATTTGTAGTTGCGTTTTGGGGGCGTCAAAAGTTTTACATAGATTTTTGACTCTTGGGAGGTGGGGGTCAGCACTGCTAACCCCTGCGTTTTTCAGGGGACATCTGTCCTGTATTTCCAGCAGGATCATGTAAAAATGAGAACACGGCAATCTTATTAAGTCCCTCCACCCCAACCCAATACATCCACAGGCACCGTCCCTGCCCCCCTCCCTTTTTCTCTCCTCATTGGAGACAGGGCCACTCCGATGACATTTGACTTTAAACCTTTGTTTCTCTCCCCCTCTCCACGACCCCCACCCACCCACCCAGACCATTTTCTTTTTTTTTTTAATTTTTTTTTACATTTATTTATTTTTGAGAAACAGAGTGAGACAAAGAGTGAGCAGGGGAGGGGCAGAGAGAGGAGACACAGAATCTGAAGCAGGCTCCAGGCTCTGAGCAAGCATTCAGCACAGAGCCTGATGCGGGGCTCGAACCCACGAACTGTGAGATCATGACCTGAGCCGAAGTCGGATGCTCAACCGACTGAGCCACCCAGGCGCCCCACCCAGGCCATTTTCTAAAGGGATTTATATTTGTCTGTAAAGTGGTGCAAACTTTTTTCATCCTGAGAGAAACAGAGCCCTCACAGAGAAGCCCGAGTATTGCATTGCTGGAATTCATTTTCAGAAGTTTCTTGAACCCCTGCCTCAGGACCCCTGGGATCCACTGTGTGCCTGAAACCCAGAGCACTGGCCACATCCACTTGCTTTCAGCTCCCAATCCCTTCATGTCTGTGTCCCTGTGGATGCAGACGGGGTCCAGCTTAGCAAACTGTATTTCAAACATACGAGTAAGTAATCATGAGAATGTGGGGGTGTGGGCATTGGAGGGGGGGTTGCCCATTTCAGCAGCCTCTGCCCTTCCGGAAGCCCTGGGCTATAAGAGAAGGACCAGCGTCCTGATAAACTGCTCTTAAGGGCACCATTCATTCCATTATTAGATGCCTACTGTCAACCTGGTGCAGTGCTGGGATGGAAAAGCCAGGGTGGTGGTGGAGGAATTTAGGTCTAGAGTCGCACCTCGTAGCCCTCTTCTCCTGTGTGTAGCAAAGCAGAAACACTGCGTTTCTTTACAACTGCTCTGAACACTGGCCTTCTCCCAGGAAACCGAGATTTGCCTGGTGTAGGGTTGCTTGAACCTTCTTCCAAAAGCAAGCCAGCCTTTTCAGCAGGTGAACCAAAGAGCTCCGTGGAGGGGCCTGTCTCAGCTTCGGCCAAATTAAGGAGTCGATATCGGCGTTTAGTAACTCTCAAAGAAAATGGCAATACACTCGAGCCAGGGAGTTCTGATTAGTCTGGCGTCCTGTATCGTTCCTTTTCCCTATTTCTTGTTTACCTTCGTAGCCTTGGGGCACTTCGTTGGCCCCAGAGACAGCGCTGCCGGCCTGGGGCTGTGTGGCATTTCTGGATCCTTTCCCTTTGTCAGCAGGGAGTAGTAGAATCTGAATCTTAAAAAGGACATTTTAGTACACATTTTCTCTGCTGTAAAAGCAATACATTCTCGTTAGGGCGTCTTGAAAAAACTACGTGGTAAAAAGGAGATAAGAAAAAAAAAAAATGATACCTCGTCACACCTGCCCAAGTAACCACCATTGTACCTGTGTACCAGAAAAAGCCTCCTTCTGGTGCCATCAGCCCTGGCCGTGACTTGCTTGGCTGAAAAAAAGATTAGTAAAGAGGAGATCGTGAAAGTGATGCAGACATACCTTGAACATTTTAACCTAAAACATACAGTCATTCCCCCCGCCCCGTCTCCTGGTTTAAAGCCACGGCCTTTCTTGGTTTACGGATCTACTGGATGATGTCCACATTATCTTTTTTGTATGACCCTTTAATGCAACCCCCCCCCCCCGATTCTCAGTTTCTGTTTCTATCGAGTGAAACAGGGACTGAGAACCCACTACTTTGCAGATTTTCATATACCCCTCATATCATACGGTGGTTTTTGTCCACGCCTAGTTTAACAGTGATCTTCCCTAAACGTCCAACACTTGTTTCATAAAAACAATTCCTTTTTGACTCCTCTTCCAGTGGTTTACATAAACTTTAAGTAAGTTGTGTAATTATGTGAGTACAACCTGTGTAGGCAGGTTTGAGGACAAGCACAGCTGAATCTTCGTGAACTCACAGAGCAGCCCATCCAACGGTTGGGGAAAGCCCTGTTTCTCACAGGGAAGGCTGAGCCTGTCCCATAGTCCGGGGGCCCTTCAGGGAAGGCACCTGTGCTCGTTTTGCATCTAGAACAGTTTGTGTGATTCTTCACTACTTAGAGAAGTCTCGTAATGTTACCAACTCCAGACTGAACAGTTTGAACTTAAACGCACAACAGCTAATGTTCGACTTAAGGGTGAAATGCTCAACGCTTTCTCTCTAAGATCAGGAATGAGACTAGGTTGGCCGTCATTGCCACTTTGATTCAACATTGCAGTGGAGATCCTAGCCACAGCCGGCAGTAAGGCAAACAATGCAAACGGACAAATCTCAAACAAAACCCACAAACACCCACGAGTAAATAAAGGACATCGAGATTGGGAAGTAAGAATTAAAACTGTTTGCAGATGAGATGATCTTACATAGAGACCATGCGAAGGAATAGCAGAGCTTATGAACAATTTCAGTAAGGTTGTGGGATACAAGACCGATAGAAAAATGAATTACATTTCTGTATACTTCTGCATTTCTATATACTTGCAGTGAAAATTAAATTAAGAAAAGAAATCCATTTGCAGTAGCATCAAGAAAGAATAGAATGCTTAGGAATGAATTTAACAAAGTGCAAGACTTATCCTCTGAAAATGACAACGTACTTGAAAGAAATTAACAACCTAAGTAAATGGAAAGACATCCCATGTTCATGTATCAGAAGGCTTAATATTGTTAAGATGGCTTTGCTCCCAAATTAATTTACAGATTCCACACAACTCCCTTTGAAAATTCCAGCTGAATTCTTTGCAGAAATTGACAAGCTGATTCTAAAACTCATATGGAACCTCAAGGAACCTGGAACAGCCAAAACAGTCTTGAAAAAGAGACACCAAGTAGCAGGGCTTATGCTTCCTGATTTCAGAACTTATTACAAAGCAATAGTAGTCAATGCAGTGTGGTACTGGCACAAAGATAGTCATACAGATCAGTGGAATAGAATTCAAAGTCCAGAAATAAGCCCTCACATTTCCAGTCAATTGATTTGCAAAAGTAGCAAATAATTCAGTAGAGAAAGAATAGTCTTTTCAACAAATGGTACTGGTACAACCAAATAGTCCCATGTGAAGGAATGAAGTTGGACCCCTACCTCACACCATTTATAAACATTAACTCAAAGTAGATCAAAAACCTAAATGTAAGAGCTAAAGCTATAAAGCTCTTAGAAGAAAAATAGGTGTAAATCTTTTCCTTGAATTGGGCAATTGTTTCTTGAACGTGATACCAAAAGCATAAATGACCAAAGGAAAAAATAAGTAAATTGGACTTCATCAAAATCAGAAAATTTTGTGCTTCCTAGGACACCATCAAGAAAGTGAAAGACGGCCCACAAAATGGAACACAATATTTGTAAGTCATATGTATTCTATGCTTGTATCTAGAATAAAGAACTCTTAGAACTCAGTATTAAAAAACAACCAGTTAAAAGATGGACAAAGGCCTTGAATAGACATTCTCCAAAGAAGATATCCAAGAGGTCACTGAAAACTATAGAAAGCTTATGAAAGGAATTGAAGAAGACACACAAAAAAATGGAAAAAGATTCCATGCTCCTGGATAGGAAGAACAAATATTGTTAAGATGTCAATACTACCCAGGGCAATCTACACATTCAGTGCAATCCCTATCGAAATAACACCAGCATCCTTCACAGAGTTAGAACAAACAATCCTAAAAGACCCCAAATAGCCAAAGCAATCCTGAAAAAGAAAACCAAAGCTCGAGGCATCACAATCCCAGATGTATTACAAGGCTGTAATCATCAGGGCAGTATGGTATTGGCACAAAAACAGACACTCAGATCAGTGGAACAGAATAGAGAACCCAGAAATGGACCCACAAGCGTATGACCAACTAATCTTTGACAAAGCAGGAAAGAATATCTAATGGAATAAAGACAATCTCTTCAGCAAATGGTGCTGGGAAAACTGGACAGCGACGTGCAGAAGAATGAAGCTGGACCACTTTCTTACACCATACCCAAAGATAAACTCAAAATGGATGAAAGACCTCAATGTAAGACAGGAAGCCATCAAAATCCTAGAGGAGAAAGCAGCCAAAAACCTCTTCGACCTCGGCTGCAGCAACTTCTTACTCAACATGTCTCCAGAGGCAAGGGAAACAAAAACAAAAATGAACTGTTGGGACCTCAATCAAGATAAAAAGCTTCTGCACAGCGAAGGAAACAATCAGCAAAACTAAAAGGCAACCTACGGAATGAGGGAAGATGATTTGCAAATGACGCATCAGATAAAGGGTTAGTATCCAAAATCTATAAAGAACTTACCCAGCTCAACACCCAAAAAACAAATAATCCGGTGAAGAAATGGGCAAAGACTTGAATAGACACTTCTCCAAAGAAGACATCCAGATGGCCAACCGACACATGAAAAAATGCTCCACATCACTCATCATCAGGGAAATACAAATCGAAACCACAATGAGATACCACCTCACGCCTGTCAGAATGGCTCACATGAACAACTCAGGCAACAACAGATGTTGGCGAGGATGCAGAGAGAGAGGATCTCTTTTGCTGGTGGGAATGCAAACTGGTCTGGCAGCCACTCTGGAAACCAGTGTGGAGTATCCTCAAAAAATTAAAAATAGAACTACCCTATGACCCAGCAACTGTACTACTAGATATTTATCCAAAGGATACAGGTGTGCTGTTTCGAAGGGACACATGCACCCCAATGTTTATAGCAGCACGATCGACAATAGCCAAGGTATGGAAAGAGCCCAGATGTCCATCAGTGGACGAATGGATAAAGAAGATGTGGTCTATATATACAATGGAGTATTACTCGGCAATCAAAGAGGATGAAATCTTGCCATTTGCAACCACGTGGATGGAACTAGAGGGTATCATGCTAAGCGAAATTAGAGAAAGACAAATATTGTATGACTTCACTCATATGAGGACTTTAAGGCACAGAACAGATGAACACAAGGAAAGGGAAACAAAAATAATATAAAAACAGGGAGGGGGACAAGACAGAAGAGACTCATAAATATGGAGAACAAACTGAGGGTTACTGGAGGGGTTGTGGGAGGGGGGATGGGCCGAATGGGTCAGGGGCATTAAGGAAGACACTTGTTGGGATGAGCACTGGGTGTTACACATAGGGGATAAATCTACTCCTGGAATCTACTTCTGAAATCATTATCACACTACATGCCAACTAACTTGGATGTAAATTTAAGAAGAAGATCTCCAAGGGGCCAGTAAGCACATGAAAAGATGCTCAACATCACCAGTCATCAGGGAGATGCAAATCAAAACCACAAGATAGAACTTCACACCCACTACGATTTCTAGAATCAACAAGTCAGATAAATGAAAGTGTTGGTGAGGAATCAGAGAAATTAGAACCCTTGAACACAGCTGGTAGGAATGTCAATGGTGCGGCTCCTTTGGAAAATAGTCGGGCAGTTTCTCACAAGCTTAAACAGAAAGCTACGATATGACACAGTAATTCTGCTCCTGGGTATATGTACCCCAAGAAGAAGAAAACTTACGTCCATGTGAAACTTGTACGTAAATGTGGAAAGAACCCAAATGTCCATCAACTGGTGACCGAGGAGACAAAATGTGATGAATCCGTACAATGGAATATTATTTGGCGATGAACAGGGAAGACTGCCACACGCTACGATACAGAAGCAGCTTGAAAACAATATGCTGAGTGGATGAAGTGAGCCACGAAAGACCACGGATTGTGGGATTTCATTTATATGAAGGGTCCAGAATGGCAAATCTGTGCAGTCAGAAAGTGGATTCGTGGTTGCCCGGGGCTTGCTGGGGCTGGGGCTGGGGGCTTGGGGGAGGGAGATGGGGAGTGACTGTTAGTAGGTGTGGGGCTTCTCTTGGGGGCGATGGAAGTGTTCTAAAATTAATGGTGGTGATTGCACAACTTTGTGCAACTACGGCGTTGAATACTTGAGATCTGTGAGTTGCGTGTGAATTCTAGCTCAATAAAGCTGTTATTTTCTTTTTTCTTTTTTTTTAAATTTTTTTAAAGTTTATTTATTTTTGAGAGAGACAGAGACAGAATGGGAGTGGGTTAGGGGCAGAGAGAGAGGGAGACACAGAAGCAGAAGCAGGCTTCAGGTTCCGAGCTGTCCGCGCAGAGCCCGATGCGGGGCTCGAACTCACAAGCCGTGAGATCATGACCTGAGCCGAGGTCGGACGCTCAACCGACTGAGCCACCCAGGCGCCCCAAATCTCTTTCTCTTTCTTAATGGGCTGATTTCCCACTAGGTTTGTGTCTGATTCTAAATTAATTATCCTGGAAGCAATTGACTTCATCCCCCATCAGCTTGGTTCCATTGGCACGGTTCATGCATGCTGGGGCAAGACCTGGGCCCCTTCCTCTCTGGTCCTCTGGGGACGTCCGGGATCTGGTTTCAGTATCCAGGGGTCATGAGAGCTCAGGCCTCCACCACGGAGAGGTGGGGAAGGAGCTCGAGGCCTGGCGTTCCCCGCGGGAACACCGTTGGGAGTCTCCCCGCTCTGCTGGGCCTTCTGCCCAGATATGGAACGTTCCAGCTTTCTGCACTCTCTGGCGCAGAATGAAAAGAATCTGCTAGTCTGTCTGACCAGCTAGGACGTTCTTGAAAGGCAGGTGCCATTCTTGACCTTAAAAAAAAAAAAAAAAAAAATTGTGAGCAGGTTAGACGCTTAACCCTTTCTGATCTGAACTGGTCCCTGAAAACAAAGACGTCAGGAAGATTCCGTTTCGTCATGTCTGCAGACAGAGGGGTGGTGCATGTGTGGTTGACCAGAGATCGTGAGCCCACTACCCTGGGCCGGGAGGAAGTGAGTGAGGACACATTCCTCTGCCTTGCAGTTGGTTTGCTGAGAGACGGTGGAAAGGTCACTTCGCCTTTCTTCAACCTCAGTTTCCTCATCCGTCAAATGGGGACTTTTTCTGCCCCGCCAGCCTCAAAGGTTTGTTTGAGAACCAACAGAGGCCCGTGCACGTGTGTCGGGCGTGAGACCGTGAGGTCAGGGTCACCTCCCATGGCCCGTCAGGTGCCCCGCATTCCCTTGCCTTCACCATGGGTGTCCTGGGGCTGCAGCCACCTCCGTGTCACCCTCAGGGGTAGCCGAGGACCTGGGGGTGTCACCCTGGTGCTTCACGTGGGAGGCAGAGGCTTAGAGGGGTGAGGCAGCGGGGGGAGGTGAAGAGAAGCCTGAAGGAAAGTCAGTTTTTCGGACCCAAAGAAGGGTAGGAGCTCCCGGACTTTAGGATTCTGTGAACTGGCTTAAAAAGAAATCAGGGCCAATATAAGGTTGCTACCTTTAACTTTTGTCAAATAAGGACATAAAACCTTCTCGTCTCCATTATTATTATTTGATGATAGAAGGGACGTTTAAAAATTTTTTTAAATGTTTATTTTTGAGAGAGAGAGTGCAAGTGGGGGAGGGGCAGAGAGCGAGAAGGAGACACAGAATCCGAAGCAGGCTCCAGGCTCCGAGCTGTCAGCACAGAGCCCGACGCGGGGCTCGAACCCACAGACCGCGAGATCAGGACCTGAGCCGAAGTCGGACGCTCAACCGACTGAGCCACCCAGGCGCCCCGAGAATTTTTAGTCTAAGCACCCACCCAATGCTTGGATTCCTTTTACTGTGGTTTTGTGAAGCGATCTTTCTTTCATCTGCTCTTGGCTTGCATTCTTCCAGCGACGGGGTGCTCACCCCCTCCCCCAGCAGCCGCGCATTCCAACGTCACGCAGTTCTTTTCCTTATTGTTCTGCGGCCTTCTGTCCCCGGGCTTCAGCTCACAGATCTTTGTGTGCACCCCCTCAGGCTCAGCGGGCTTCTGCTCCTTCTCCCCACGCCTAGCCCTTCAGCCCTGCACTCAGTCTGGTTCTCATCGCTTCCCTCCATCGGTCCACAGATGTTTTCTGTGGGCCTCCCACTGCCAGGCAGTGAAAGCCCTCTTGGGAACCTCCCTGAACCTCCCAGCGCCTTCGTCCTCCCCTTCACTGGAAGCCACCACTCCACTACTCCACTCTCCGACCTTCTCGGAGATTCTGAGGACGAGCTTGCCAAGTTAAGGCCAGGCCAGGGTCGGGCCGCCTTACGGGTTCCCTTGCCACGGTGTCCTGGAGGCATCACTGTCCTCCTTGTGCGGAGGAGGAAACTGAGGCTCGCCGGCTCCCTGCGCGGCCGGAGGCCAAGGCACCGCGGCTCCACGCCAGGTCTTGGCTGCGAGCCTCTGGCTGTTTCCGTGGCCTCGCACTGTCAAGGCGGGGACGGGCTTCTCGCTACCCAGAACCCCCTTGTGCCTCTCTCTGGGTTCTTGCATGGCTCCAGGGGCTGGAGAATGTGGACGGGGGCTTGGCGTCCAGGAGCCCTAGGTTTTCCAAGAGCTTCTGATCCTAAATGTGCAGCTTCACGCCCAGCCCTGGTATGGGAACTTGTCACCTCCTTGTAGCTCCTTCAGCCGACGAGCCCGCTGAGTCTCCCCCATGTACCAGGCACGGAGAACACGATGCTCCGGAGAACACGATGAGGAAGACAGTGACCTTGTGCCCCAGGAGCTCACAGACTAGTAGAAGGTCAGGAGGCAGATGGGCATGTGCACCCAGCCTTCTGGAAGCCCGGGGCAGCAAGCGGTGGGACCTTCCTGGCCTGGGTGGTGGCGACAAAGGGAGAGGGCATTTGGATTGGGCTTTGAAGGGTGCATAAGAGTTCGCAGGGCAGCCACACACTGAACTGATCTCCAAAAAGTAAGTGAGGAGTGGGGGCGCCTGGGTGGCTCAGTCGGTTAAGCATCTGACTCTTGATTTTGGCTCAGGTCATGATCTCACAGTTGATGGTGGGTTCGAGCCCCGCATCGGGCTCTGTGCTGGCAGTGTGGAGCCTGCTTGGGATTCTCTCTCCCTTTCTCCTGCTCATGCTCTCTCCCTCTCTCTCTCAAAAAAAAAAAAAAAAAACTTAAAAAAAAAATTAAGTAAGGAGCAATAATGGGGGTTCAGTCATGACAACTTTTCCTGGAGACTGTCCGTGACTTTGTTAGTATGTGCAGAAACACTGCAGGATTGGCTGCGAAAAATCAATAACTCTCTTCGACTCCCTTTGTTATCTGCTTCCTGCCTGGGGCTCAAGGAGATCGAGAAGCTAGTGTTGCAAAGGCACGGGAAGATTCAATCCCACGTTAGACGTACACATTTTTGCTAAGTAGATAAATAATGACCTTATTAAGGTTTCTTTTGGCTCTGCGTCGGGGGCCCACAGCCCATTGCTAGCAGGGTCTCAGAAATCGGCGTCTGTTTTCTCTTATTTGGACAGGAGCCTCTGGCTGAGGTGCTGAGCCGTCTTGGAGAGTTCTCTTCCCCGCAGAGCATTAGTCACGAAACAGTAATTTACCGCAGGAATCGCACAGAGTGGGATGATATTGATTTGTGGGCCTTTTGGCAAAACGTACTCGTTCACAACTGGCCAGAGAAGCAGCCCGAAGACGTTCTGGGCGAAGCGTGACCGTGTGGTCCCAGATGAGGTCCTGCCCTGCTCTCCGAATGGGGGCGGGGGGAGAGCTGGGGAGAGGGCTATGGGCTGGAGGGGGGGGGGGATGCGGGAGATACATAGAGAGAGAGAGACAGAGAGAAAGAAGGTGGTGAGGGAACAGGGGAGGGAGGGAGACGGGCCGGTGCGTACCTGGCCTTTTTCTCTCCTTGGGAAGCATCCTTGGGGGTCCGGCCCCCTGGCCTGGGATCCCGAGGACCCCTGCCTCGCATCTGTGAAGGGACACGGGGTCTCGCAGGTGCAGGGGCTCAGCCCTCTCTCTCCCGCGTGGAGCTCCCCGGCCAGAGTTCCAGCTCTGATGACGGAGGCTCCTGCAGGGTTTGGAAGCCCGCTCCCCCCTCCCTGGCGGACTTGGTTAAATCGTGTGCGTGAGTGGAGGGCTCCCTCCTGCCCTCCCTCCGCGCCACCCAGCATTAGCGAGCATTCATCCGGCCCCAAACCCTGTGACAGGTGCTGCGGAAGAAAATGCACATCGGTGTGCTCGTGCATCAGCGTGCCCCCGGCTGGTGGGGGGTGGGGTGGGGTGGGGGGGGTGGTCAGTCCTGACGTTGCTCACACCTTTGACATGCTCAGTCTGCACCAAGCCCTTTTCTTTGTTTATTCATGCACTCACTTGCCCTGCTGATTCCAGCAACAGCCCCGTGAGACAGGTATTGTTGTTGTCTTTGTTTTGTACGTAAATTGACGCCCAGCAAGGTTCGGTAACTTCCCTAGAGACACACAGCTCCTAAGTTCATGGTGGGATACCCCTTCTAGCCTGAGGGGTCTGGGGGGGACGGCTTGAATTAGGGCCTGGAAGGACAGCCGAGGAGAAGCTTGAGGGAGGGAGGGGCACGCCAGGACAGTGGAGGGCAGCGGGAAGGGCTGCCCTGTGCCCGGCACCCAGAAGCCGCATCGCGTACCGTCTCTTTTGTCCTGCAGCCGGTCGGAAAGGCCAAGTAACCGGTCCAAGGTGTGAAGGTAGGACGGGGACCCAGCTCTGTGTGGCTCCACAGCACGTGCGTGCCCTCAACGCCACACCCCCCCGGGGCTTGGCCAGCGGGCGGGGGCACCCCGGGGTCGGTGGCACAAAGCGGGCAGTGGCTGCTGTACCGGAAAACCCTCACCATTGTTCTTTCAGCATCTCCCACAGGGTTCTGGGGCCCCCCACCCCCCGCCTTCCCCCCGCTCCGGCTCCTGCCCTGCACTCGTGTGGGCCTCTCCCTGCACACCCCTCCAGCCTGAGCACGGTCACGGCTTCACACCGGTGCTGGCTACCATCCGACGGACCCTAGCTGGGCATCCTCATCCGCAAAGCGGTTTAAAACAGTGGTCTCTTGACTTGTGGGCTGGGCACCCCGTGCTCCCTCGAGGTGCCTGTGCCATCCATCCCGGGAGCCGCGTCCGAAGGTCAAGGGTGGTGGATCGGGACGGGAGGAGGTGTGCCGGGAACACAGGAGCCCAGGCAGCTGGGGGAGGGGGGAGGGGAGGGGGGAGGGGAGGGGGGAGGGGAGCGCCTCGGCCACCGATGGCCACGTGGTGAAATTCACAGCTCCCAGCGTAGCCCGCAGTCGCGCCCGATCTTCGGCTCGCCTCCTTCTCGTACATACAGGCATCCTCCTTATGACGTCGCAGCGTTTCCTTCTCTTCCTTCTTTCTTCCTCTGCGGCAGGAGCCGTGTGCTGCGAGGTCCGAGTCTCAGCCCTTCTGTGATGCTGCTGTGGCCGGGAGGCCGAGTCCGTGCCAATAAATGACCCCAGACGGGTGGGGGAGGGAGGCTCAGCGCCGCACGGTTCTGGCCCGATCGGTTTCACACCGCCGCTCGGCTCGCGCTGCGTTTCCTCCAAGGGGAGTGTTTTAGGAAGAGCAGAGATGCCTCTTGGCGTCTTTACGAGATCACCCCCAGAACCAGGATGCTCTCTTCAGCGTCGCGACCTTCCCTCCCCACGCGGTGTCTGCAGAGCAATTGCATTTACTCCCGTTGTTTCCCCCACCTGCGGTGTTGAGAGGAAAGTCAAGCAACCGTGTTTTTCTCCTCCGCGCAGGCCCAGCGCCAGCAGGACAAGCAACAGAGCTGTCCTCCTTTCACGCTTCAGGCGCAGGCTACCTGTCAGCGGCTTGCTGTGTGCAGCTCTGGTGGAAGGAACCTCTCTCCGGGGCCACAGGGATTTGCAGCAAGAATAGAAGCGTGTTTGGCTCCAGTTTCTGGCTCAGTGTGGCCCCGATGGCGATGACCCTGGTCCCACTTCAGAAACGGGGGACAGATGTGAGGCCAGGCTGTCGGGATCGCTGGGTTGAGCCCTATTTTTTTTTTTTTTTTTTAAGTAGAAAGTATGAGGAGAGAAACAGGAATAAATCAGTACGGTAGCCATCGCAAGAGCCTTCTCCTATGGTCTTTGGAAATTCCGGGGGACCCGGAGAGAGGCCATATAGCGGCAGAGGTGCAGACTGGCTGACAAGGGGCTCCAGGCGGCCCTCAGCATGGAGTCCAGCGTCCAAGGCGATCTGGCGCCCCTGGCCCCCTGCCTGCACAGAGTCACTGGGCTGCTTCTTACCTGGCTTCTCCCACGTCTGTTTTCCTTTGTAGCCCCTGCGGGCGAGATACTGCAGAGCAGTGGCTGAGAAGCTGAAACCATTGTCCCAGTGTCTCCTGTCCCCGTCCCGATGGCCGGCATGGCAGTGGCGAGGTCAGAGAGCTGGCACGGGGGACTTTTCTCCTGTCCTCTGCCTCTCGGGGAGCCACTGAGCCTTGGCAAGCGGGGCCGTGTCTCCCTGGCCCTCTTCTCTGGTGGAGCCTCTCACCTCTAGCCCTGGGGCGTGGGAGGATGGTTCTAGACCGTGAACCACGACCCCATCTTCCAGGCCCGCTGGGTGGCTGGGGCTTCGGCCTCCAAACCCAGACAAACCACAGCTCTCGTTCCCTGCCTCCCGTGACTTTCACATCACTGCCTGATGGGCGGATGGTCAAGCCGGCTCCTCTCTGCTCTGAGTAAGGTGCCTCCTTTCCCGGAGTCCAGCACCCCCAGCAGCGGTGGGCGATTTTATCTCCTTGTGTATCGATGCATTAACACACACGGGAATGCTCCTCTTCCAAGAAGACTGGGTTGACTGCCATCTTCACCCAGCTTGGGAGACCCTGAATTTGCCTTTTACCCGCTTCCTCACTGCCCGTGAGTTTGCACTGTGGGCTGAGTGGCCCCACCTTTCACTTACTCATTGTTCCTTCTTTATCTGACATCCCACCCGGTCTCGTGCTGGGGGGTGTGGGACACCAGCAAGGGCTCCCGGTCTCCAGAGGGCGGTCAGACCCCTAAAGGGTGGGTGCACTGATGGAGGAGGCGTGGGGCGAGGGGAGAGGCCCTAATTCCCCACCTGGGGGGGCGGGGGGACAGTGTTGGGGAGGCGTCCCTGGAAGGAACCCTGGGAGCCACCAGGGAGGAGTGTGTGGGCCGGAAGGGGCTTCGGGCTTAGGCAGCCTCATCCAGGGGGTTGAGTTCCCCACACGCCCAGGATCGGGGAGCCGGACCCATGAGCCAAGGGCTTTGGAGTTGACCTGACTGCCCTGTTTCATGAGAGACTTTTTCACAAAGCTACTGAGTGGCCAGCTATGGAAGACTAAACAATGGAAAGCAAAACCAAAAATAAAACACTATCCTTTCACTGAACTTGCCTTTGGAAAACAAATATTATGTGACAGGAGACCAGCCGTCTTCCTAGTACCAGAGCTGAGGCCCGAGCACATTCCAGAAGAGTTCTTTGGGATCCTTTCCCCTCCTCCCCCCACCTCCTCTCTCTTCCTTTTCCTCTCCTCTCCTCTTCCCCCCTTCCTCCCTTCTTTTCTCTCTCTTTCTACCTTTGAGATTTCTTTTTTTTTTAATGTTTATTTTGAGAGAGAGAGAGAGAGCAGGGAAAGGGGCAGAGAGAGAGGGAGACAGAGGATCTCAAGCAGGCTCTAAGAGGCCAGCAGGGAGTCCAATGCGGGGCTCAAACGCGCAAACTGTGAGATCATGACCTGAGCTGAAATCACTTGTCGGATGCTTAACCGGCTGAGCCACCCACGCGCCCTTGCCTTTGAACTTTCTTAATTGTACTTTTCATCAGCATGTAATTAATTCCCCTGTCCACCAGCATCCCCACAGTAGAGATGTCCGGGAGCCTGTAATGTGCTGTGCGTTTGCTAAGTGCTGGGGATATGTGCGAACCGGGACTCTATTTCTAGAATACTATCTGTGGGACTCCCCCCGGAAAACCCGGTCTGGCCACCCCAGGGCCCTGTCACATCTCCCTGAAATTTGAATCAGTTACCCTAACTAATTGCCTTCAACTTATCGGAAGAGGGAATCTCTAACCAAAGTCCTTGACCGGCCCCAGCTGTCTGGGGGTTTGTCTTGTGTCCTCATTGGTGCAGCGAAGCCGTCACGTTCGGGGACCTGGGGTGACCGATTCCCCGATTATTTTAAACGAATTCCCTAAGCTGTATACATAGCGCTGACACTGTGACTAAAGCCCTTCCCATTCTGTAACGCTCACTCTAGCGCATTGGAAGGGTAGGATTTCTCTGACGGTGACTGTTGCCTTTTTGCAATAACATTGATAACAATTGAAACGTTATCAATAACATTGGTTGACATTGATAAGCTCTCGAAAGCTTGCCGAGTGCCTTCGTATACTTTAGCTAACTCGATTCTCATGAGAGTCCTATGAACTGGGGTTACGACGTCTCTCTTATAATGAGGAAACCGAGGCTCAGAGAGGTTAGGGGATGTGTTCAAGGTCACACAGCTAGTAAGTGGTAGAGCGGGGTCCTAGTGCTGGTGTGACCTGTTTTCCCCGAATTTGAGTTGCTCAACCAAGGAGTCTTTCTGGAGTGTTTGCTGTGTGCTGGCCTTCTGGAGGAGAGCGGGTGCAGGGGCGGGATAGGCAGGAGCAGGGAGTGCTTGGGTGGCGGGAGGGAGGATGGCATCCGCGGGGGCTTAGGTCTGCATTGTGGGCTGAGTGTGACGGTCGGAGCACCGAGTCGTGGAGAGGACAGGGAAGGACCGTTTCTGCTTGTCCCTCTGTCTCCTTATCTAGACGAGTCTTCGTCCCTGCAGGAAAGAAAGGTGAGCCGCGGGGATGGAGGGAGGCCGAGGCCTTCACCATGTCCTGTCGTGACGTTCTGCCAGCTGGCAGCCTGACGAGGGACGTATCTGCAGACACGGGATCCCATTCCTGCCCCCTTGGGAGAGGAGGGAGGGCAGGCCCTGAGGCCGCTCAGACTGCACGCTGCGTGCAGAGGGACTGGCATGTTCCTTTCCCCGGCCTGGACTCTGAAGTTGGTCCTGCATCAGAAGGAAGTGCCCAATAATGGGGACTGGTTTGAACCGTGGCTTTTGCACAGCCGTGGCCTATATTAGAGAAGATAACGGCCAGACGATTGCTGAGCAGAGGAGAATCTTTAAGGACAGTATGGCCGGGGAATCTCAGGCTCAGAGGGCAAGCGGTTTTCCCAGAGTCATACAGCCCCAGGCTCGTTCTATCCTGTGCTGTGCCTAATTGTTTTTGCTGAAATAGACTTGAAGACGAGAAGGTGTTTATTTTTTATAAACGCAGCAGCTAGCGGAGCAGCAGAGGAATAGGTTTCTTCTACAGCTGTTCTCCTGAGGTCACTGTGACACCGTGGCGAGGAGTATTTCTGACCCCGGAGACCTGCAGTGTGAAGCAAGCAAGTGTGGGCGGCTGGAGGTTTGCACCCCAGCAGCCCCTTTCCTGCTGCCCCACAAATTTGGGTGGTGCTAGAGAGACTTGGGACTTTTTTGGCTGTGCTTAGGAGCTTAGAAGTTTGCAGGGGAGTGTGGGAGGGACTTTTAGGAGGTGCAGCCCTATGCATGACCCCTACGTGGGGCATTCCAGTTGTGTGACACGTGCAGGGGCGTCCTGATGTTTCTGGAAGGTATGGCCCACCTGCCATCGGAACCACGAAGCAGCTGGCAGGCTGTGATGCACATTCTGGGTTCTCCCAGGCCTACTGATCAGAATCTCCAGGGCGGGACCGGGAATCTGTATTAAAAAAAATTTTTTTTTAATGTTTATTTCTGAGACAGAGAGAGACAGAGCATGAGCGGGGGAGGGGCAGAGAGAGAGGGAGACACAGGATCCAAAGGAGGCTCCAGGCTCTGAGCCGTCAGCCCAGAGCCCGACGCGGGGCTCGAACCCACAGCCTGCGAGATCATGACCTGAGCCGAAGCCGGACGCTTAACCCCCTGAGCCACCCAGGCGCCCTGGAATCTGCATTTTAAACAGGCTCTGAGGTCAGCCGCATTATGCGCTGACCCCCCTGCACCCCCTGCCCCCGGCCCAGAGCCAGGATGTGGTTCAGATCTCGAGCCAGCCTCCCTGGGCGGCCTGACCTCCAGTGAGCTGTTTCCTACCCCCTCCGCTGAGCCTCGGGTTTCTGGTCTGAAAGGTGGATATGACACCCCTGCCGTTTTAGGTCACAGTCGCCCGACATGGAGACAGTGTTAGTGCCCAGCAAGTGGTGGCCTTTACTGGGTCTGCCAAGCAGCGGGCAGGGCAGGGGGTGATTCGGGGCCCCGAGCAGGTGCCGGTGTCCGGCCAGGATTGGCAGGGGCCTCCTGCAGGAGCGTGGGCCTCTGGGAGTGAGGAGGAGACTGCGCTTAGGGCCTCAAGGCTGCAGTTTGGGGAAGAGCCTGTGGTGAGACTTAGAAATGGCGCCTTCTTTGCCTTTGGCCCAGATGCACAGGCTCCAGAGGGCGCCCAGGACGGGTGTCCAAGCTGGGCCCAGGCCCACGTGCTTGCCTTTGAGCCCGGGCTCCCCTAGAAGACTGTTGCCGTTTTCCCGAGGGGTGACGGTGGCCCAGCACTCTGAGCACAGGGGAGGAGGGGCCGGTGACCTGGAAGGGGGGGGGTCGCCAGGGAGACAGAGGCTGGGAGTGTGTGTGTGCAGGGGCTGGGGGGACGCTGGGGAGACGGCTCAGATAAGTCCCGTGGGAGGCACCCGCGGGGCCATCCGCTGATCCCCTTTCCTGTTGACTGGTTTTTAAGGAACTTCCTTTCCCTCCCCTGACTTCTTGCAGAGGGGTCTCTTCCTACCAGGCCGGTTCTGCCTCCCCTTGCTGCCGTCTGCCCCGCCCCCCCCAGCAGGTGCAGCACCCCCTTGAAAGAGGAGCCGTTTGAGGGACGCAGGGCCCTTCCTGCCCCCTCGCGTGTTCCCAGTGCTTGTCTCTTTGTAGCTGGGGCCTGGACACAGGAAAGCCAGCCATATCCTGAGCCAGACGCTCTATGTGAGGCCACCCGGCTGTCACTGGGCACGTGCATGCTGGTTCTCCTCCGACCAGCGGCCTGAAAATGACCCCGACTCCCCGGGAGCTGGATGTGAGGGATTTGTGCCCCCTTCCCCCACAGCGCGTGCACACACACACACACACACACACACACTCACAGACCGAGCCCTCAGAGGCAGTCATGGACAGAGCTGCCCCCATCCTCCAGGACTTGGTCATCCATGTAGTTTACAGGCGAGGAAACCGAGGTCTCGGAACTAGAACTCACGTCCCCGAGCCCTGCGCTGGCTCCTCTCAGATGCTGTTCCAGGACAGCAGGATCCTGGCTATCTCAGTGGGCTACCCTACCTCCTGTGCACCTGCTCCGGGACCGTGTGTGTGTGTGTGTGTGTGTGTGGGCGGGGGTACTTATGAGCGACTGAGCCCAACTCTGGGCATGTGCTTGGAAATAAATGCACCCTCCAGTGCCAAGATGCCTGGGGTGGGGTGGGGGGTGTCTGCCATATGAACAGACAGCCTGTGGTCCACGCAGGGGGGCGGGGCAGAGCTGATGCGGGCCTGCGGAGGGACAGGCAGGTTCCTCAGGGACGGCTGTTTCTGGGGGTTGCAACCAGGAGCCACTGCTTCTCTTCCCACCTGATCTGGATGGTTCTTCACCCCTCCTGCATCTCACGGTGTGCCCCACCCCGCCCCCCAGTCTTCACCTCCCTCCCCTGCTGCCCCTGCCGCGCTGTGCGGGTCACACCCCCCCAAGCCTCATCAGGCTCCCGCTCATCTGAGTGGCCTCTTGTCCCCGCCTCACAAACAAGCCCCCGGAAGGTGGAGTGGGAGGAGAATACGGAACGGTCCGTCTGGACCAGTCCCCCGAGTCTTCTGCTTTCTGGAAGAAGTCTCCCTGTAGAAGTGGCTCGCCTGCTGGATGCCAGTCCCCACCCTCTGTGTCCTGCAGCCCGGCCACGGAGCCCAAGCCAGACTGGAACGTGGACCGGGCAGGGACTGTCCGGCACCACGAGAACTGGCCATGCCAGGCTGGCGGAGAGGGCCCCTCCTGGTGCCCTCCTCCCCGGCCCATCCGCAGCCGCGTTCTCTCACCTCGGGGCTCAGGGGTCGCCTCTGGAAGCCTCCGATGCCCGCTCCGCCTGCCTCGGGCTCCCCTCACTGGCCGCTGGCCTAGTTTTCGCTTCCTGGCGTGGATACCACCGTGTGCACCTCTGAGCATCCTTGGCCTTGGTGCGAACACCGTGGTTTGACTGTGAGACAGAGGACGTTGGAGGCCGCGGGAGCCCCGAGTATATATCTCACACGGTGCCCTTGTTTGAAGGGGGATGCATCGGCCTGGGACTTTCGGGGCGGGGGGGCAGGCAGCTGCAGGGCAGACGCCGGGTCCCTCAGTGTGGGAGGATGGGGTGTTCAGCCAGGCGAGGGGTGCCCGGGGCCACGCAGAGCGTTTCTGGCTCTGGGGCCCCCGAGTCGCAACGGGGAGTCCGAAGGAGACGATTCTGCCTGGCTCTTTCCAGTTGTTTCTCTGGTTTTCCTGTCATCTGCTGGGGCCTTGAGGGGAATTTGTCCCTGCCTGTGCTGCACTCATTCGTTATAGGAGATATTTAATCCACGGGGGGCGGGCAGATAGGAGTGTCATTCTCAGGGGGCGCTTTGGTGTCACAATGTAAACTAAAATTTTAGAGGGTGCCTGGGTGACTCGGTCGGTTGAGCGTCCGACTTCGGCTCAGGTCGTGATCTCCTGATTCACGAGTTCCAGCCCCGCGTCGGGCTCTGTGCTGACAGACAGCTCGGAGGCTGGAACCTGCTTTGGATTCTGTGTCTCCCTCTCTCTCTGCCCCTCCCCTACTCACGCGCTGGCTCTCTCCCTCTCAAAAATAAAGAAACGTTAAAAAAAAAAAATAGTGTAAGCTAAAATTTTAGTATCCCTTATGGAAAATTCACAAACTTTAGAAAGAAACCAGTAAGGCAACCATAATAATCCCCCATGATCCCATGCGTCAGCTCTGGTATAAAAGTTAGGCTTCCTGGCGCAAATGAGTCAAAGCGCCAGAAAAGCCCCTGTCCCATACCGCAGTCCCCCAGCTGAAGCCCCCTCAGAAAACCGTGGCGCTGTCGTCCCAGTGAGCCCTGTGTTGGAAGGGGGGTGTCTGCACGGCCTTCCGTGAGCTGGAGCAGCCCTCCGCCTCTCACCCGGGACCACGTGCTGCGTGGGATCCTCAAGCCTCGGATGGCCTTTACCCTCTCTACCGTGGGACTGTGTGTGCACACGCGTGGCATGTGCACGTGTGTGCGTGCGGGCGTCTGTGCGTGCAGGTGCGTGTGTATGCGTGTGCACGCATGCGTATCAGTGCGTGTGTGTGTGTAAGTGCCCGTGCGGGGCATGCATATATCTGTGTGCGTGCTCGCGTAAGTGTGCGCGCGTGCGTGTGTGTGCACACATGCGTGGCAGCGTGTGCACGTGGGTGTGATGACAGACGGGCGTCCACGTTGACCCGAGTGGGGGGCGGGTTCTCTGGTCCTCCTCCTCTCAAGGGGTCCGTGAGCTTCGGCGACACTGGCGGCCTCGCTTGGGAGCCTCCTGACGCCCCCCAGATGCAGCGAGCCCTCCTTCCTCGAGCCCGGTGCGGTTTTGTTAGCATTTCTCGCGTAGCCCGCCTCCCGTGGTATTGTCGGTGGTTACTTGTGGCCGTGGGCTGCCTCCCGCCGGCCGCGGCCTCCCCCGCAACGCCCGGCTCCAGGGCTCGGGGTCAGTGGCTGCGCGTCTGGGCTTGAACGGCGATGTGTTTACTGAGCTTCGCCACTGCCTGCCCCAGCGGCTCCGAATGACATTTCAGGAATTGAATTACATTTCGGTTCTTGCAGAATCCAGGAATAGATCATTTGATTGTGTCTCTTGGAAGTCATGGCCGCAACCGGCTTCATTTTCTTAGCCAACATCTCTCCCGAGTGGGGAGCGGTGGCAGAGGAATGCCATCACGAACTGGATTTTCCCACAAGCACGTCTCCCTCCCGAGCTGGCGGCGGCCCGCGCTTTCCCCCCCGGCTGGGGGAGGCTGGCACTGGAGGCCGCCTCCGGGCGGGACCCAGAGCGGCACTGCCACTCGGTGCGCGGGTGTCCTGCCTGTCCCCGCGGCCTGCTGAAGATGCCACTGCCGGGCGGCGGCTGCTGGGAGAGCTTTCTCCAGCCCTGTGGGGTCGGGGGAGGGAGCCGTCTCGTCTGCCTGGGAAAGTCATGTAATGCCCGTGCCTCGTTTCCATGCCCCCCTCTGGCCTTTGAGGGGTGTGTCTCCTCCGAGGGGCTCACTCTTTGCCCAGGCGTCAGCAGCCGTGGCTAGCTACTCTTCCCTCGACCCGTCCGGAAATTCTCTCTGGCTTTCCCAGCCTCACGGTATCGGGAGAATCTTCTAGAAATCTCCGGATGCCCTTCCTGCTGGGCGTCTGCCTTCCTGCCGGCCGAGTGCTTAGTGGTTGCAGGGCCAGGAGGCTGGGGGTTGGGTGAGGGCGGCCACTTGCCCTGTGCTCCCATTTGGGTTCTTTGTGGTGTGAATGGAGACTGCAGAGCGGTGGGGACCGTGGGTCCCCATCCAGCAAGGGGCAGGGAGTGGGTTCCAACCCCAGGGTGCTTCCTTCCCCTGCTACTTGCAGAAACAAGTGAATTTTCCTAAGGAACGGCTGCTCCAGGAAGCCAGCTGTCAGCCCCCTCCGGCTCTTCCTGTCCGCCCCGCCCACCCCTGCTCTAGGCCGGTCCTTCTCTCTCCGCCCGCTCCGTCCACCCAGGCCGATGGCCGGGTCTCCGGATTTCGTCTCCCGCCAGGGCTCCGGCCCCCGTGTTGGGCATGGAGCTGCCTGGGGACAACCAGGCTTCTTCCCCAGGAAATGGGAATCAGGCCAAACACAGAAGTCAGATAGTTGATGAAAAGGTGCTTCGGTGTGTGGTGGTTTTGACAAGCAGTTCTAGAGGCGTGTGCCCTCGGGCCTCTGGTTGCCTTATAGTTCAGCTCCGCTTGACTTGAATTCGAATTCGCGAGCACTGCCTGGTGTTGGAGATGGTTCCAGAACTGCAGGCACCCCACCTCCCCCCCCCAGCCCCCCGGGAGGAGCTCACAGGGCAGGGCAGTAGGGCTCTGGTGTGGCGGGAACCCTCGGAGAGGTCCCTGAGGCCTTGTGGGAGGGATTTTGTCATCGGAAACTGTTCCTTATTAAAATCAAGTAATAATGAATATGCTGTGTTTGGATCCACCAGGGAAAGTTGGAAGCGAGCTAAAAGGAAACGTGAATTCAACCAGGCCAGGATGACTTCTCCCGTAAGAAGTTCAGTTTATGGTTTTGAAGGAAGAAAAGCCTCTGGCCCTCATCAGGCCACCCCCAGCGTGTCCTTGAAACCTTTTCGCTCCTTGAAATGTGCTTCTTAACCTTTTGGAAAAAAACAACTTTCTCCTGCTATATATAGCCCTTATCTGGAGGTGCAGGCACAGACCGGTCCCCTTGTCTTCAGCAAACTGCTGGATTGGGCCCCGGGGGTGGTGGGGACTCAGGCATTGGCTTTGGCATTCTGCCCACGTGGAGCTAAACACTGGGCTTTGGGCCCTTGGTGGAGATCGCTGGGAACCCTCTCCCACTTCCATTCCCGAATTTCTCCTTCCCCTTAGACGTGACCGCTTTCCCTTTCCAAACAACACCACAGGTGACTCCGTAGAGCCCAGTGGAGGATAGAGGGCCAGCATGCGTGCGTCCCCGAGTGCCCACAGATGCTTGGCGGGGGCGGTCCTTGGGGTTAGGATTTCGGCCTGGCGTGTTTCTGGCCCGTCTTGTATATTGTTCCCCATCTGTGGAAGCTCTAGGCCCGCGGGCAGAGCTGGACTGTCTCGGGAGGAAGTTAGTCTGATGCTGACAGGTAGGGTCTCCAAGGAGCGTGGGAGGCGCTGGCCTCGGGGCGGGTCCAAGCAGGGTCCCACACGTAGGACGGAGGGGTTGACTGTGAGTGGCGCTTCGACAGGCAGCCTGTGATGCCTGGACGCTGAGGTCGGGACATGAGGTGACCACTGGCGCTGGCCTTGAGCCGGGCACAGGGGTCTGCCTGGGGATGTGATCCAGGGGCACCCGAAAAGGCCCGCCGATGCCCCCTCGGCTGCCGAGGGATCCCAAGGGTGCATTCCTCTGTCAGGGGGCACCCTGCTCCCGGGGGGCTGGAAGGGCGGGCTCACAGGTGGCGGCCACGTCGAGGGAGGATTGGGTTCCAGTTCTGACCTTGCCGCTAGCTTCGGTCTTCGTCCCTGTGGTCCTCGGTTTCCCCACCCGTAAGGCGAAGGGGCCCATCTGAGGCTGCGTTATGGGGCTGACCCCTTTGCCGGTGGGGACTCCAGCTGGTACCTCTAGGGACCCGGTGGTGAGCCAACGAGAGGATCAGGGGAAGGGGTGTTACCTGGGGCCCTGGATGGCCCCACTGGCGGCCTGGAACTGGTAAGGCAGGGTTAGGCGATTGCATGAGGCGCGTGTGGCCCCGCTGTTTGCATTCGGGGGGGTTGTGGGTATGGCGGGCTCCCGGGTGGGGCAGGAAAACCAGTCTTGAGTACCTATCAGCCCCTGGAGCTGGGCAGACAGGCAGAGCTGTCGTCCACGTCTGACCCCGAACCCCGAGGTTCTCCCCGGGGTCAAGCTTTTCTTAGCAAACCATTCACCTTGTTCACTTTGTGGCTCTGTGACCTCTGAATGCAGTTTCCCTTGGGCCTTGAGGCCCCGTGTAGCTCACTGGTTTTGGTGCAGGCAGGGGTGGTTTCGGGCTGGATGGCCTCGCTGGGGAAGGCAGTTCTGGGGTGCTGAACCCCCCCCCCCTCCACCCACGCCACTGCCCTCAGCCCCAGCCCAGGGCTCAGCAGGGAGAGGGAACCGTGGAGAGGCCACGTTTGTCTTCCTATGGTCGCTGGGTATTAGCCTTCGTTTCCGGACAGGCTTCCACCCCATGCTCCCCTGTAGGGTCTCTCTATTCATCCAGAGACCACCTGGGCGGCCAGGTGAGGTGCCCGGGAAGTCCCCTCCGCCAGGCCTGGAGGGGGCGTCTCACTCCCAAGGGGGCGCCGTGCCCTGTAGGGCAGGGGCCTGGCTTCCCACGGTGCCGCTTTACTGCCCCTGTGGCCCCGTGCCCGGGTTTGTTCCTGGTCCCCCCTGGAGACCTCGGTGCACGGGCCGGCCGCGCCCTCCTCGGGCCGAGACTGGGTCTGCGGGCGCTTTGGACCTTTCTCTCTTCCTGCCTCATCTTCTTGGTTTCCTCTGCCTGATGAGCTTTCAAGGCGAAGGACTGCACCGTGGCCGTCTTCTTCTCTTACACGAAAGCTGCTGACATGTCGGGGGGACGGTGGATGGCCTCAGTCTAGTGCCACCAGCGGTTCTGAGTTTACTTCTGCTTTATGTCTGTTTCTGGTCATTCACCAAAGATCAGCGAAACCACATCTCCTCCGTGTGAGCCACACAGGAGAGCGGGGTGACGGCGTGCGTGCTGCTGGCCGAGGGGGGAGGAGGAAGCTCGTGAGAGGCACGTCATCGGGGTGCAGTCGGATGCCACTTGAGGGTGCCGAGAGCCCATTCCACGTCCTTCATCCACTATTAAGCACCTGTTGTGTTCCAGGCACCGTGTCCACCGTGGGGCATACGTGACAGGTAAGGCCTGATGCCCGGGGAGCCTCCAGTTTGGAGGCGGAAAGACAGGTGGCTGGGACAGCAGGGGCCCCGTCCCTCCCTGGCCCAGAAGCCAAGGCCGGTCCTGGAGAAGGCGGCCAACTCCAGGGTTCCCTGCCCTACCTCTGGAGGTCCCCTGGGTGCCCCCCTCCCTGCCCTACAACTCTTCGGTGCCCTCCTCAGTGAGCAGAAAACAGTGCTACAGGGGCTCCCCCAGAACAGGAGTGCTTAACCCTCCAGGAAGAAGGTCTTGAACAGGTGTGACATTGGACGCCCCAGAGCAGCAGCCACGAGCCAGGCCTGAGTGGCCAAGGATGCCCCGGGAAGGAGAATCGCCTGTGGGCCAGTGGAGTAGCAGGCCCTGGGGGTGGAGGGGGGCTGGAAAGCAAGATTCCCTGCCTGGAAGGGGAGGCAGATGAGGAAACTGAGGCCCAGGATGGAGGGGCTTGTCCAGGAAGGGGCAGAACGGGGCCCCCGAGCAAGTTCTCTGTTCACAGCAACACCGGGCAGCGTCTCCATGTATAAGACATTGTGGTGGGCAGAGGCCTGGAAGCATCGTCGTCATCATCTGACTGATAATAGAAAAATTAAAGTTTAAAGTGATCTAAAGTGACGGGTGACGGGAGTGTTCCTAGAAACCGGAGATTGGGTGTGGGTAGGAGCGGATCTCGGTGTAGATGAGGATCATCACAAAATCCCCCGGAGCTGGTGGGTTTTGAATGTTTCAGAACATTTCAGGCCGCCTTGGGAAACTGGCTCTCCTCCCCCCCTGGCCCTTGGCCTTCTGGAACCAGAAGGGCCTCCTAGGCCGGTGTGTCTGCGTCCTCGGGCAAGCCGGGAGCCCTGGCCTGGCCTGTCGGCACCACCCCAGAGATCTGGGATGCCCTTACTCTGGGAGACCCGGCCAACTGCACTCGGGGTCGCTCTGTTTTGTCCCCAAGTTGCTTATCTGAGTCAAACCTTGGGACTTCATAGTCCAGACCCAGCTATCCTGGGCTCTTTCGGAATTGACTCTGTGTCCATTTTAGCCTCAAGGTCTGTGTTTTCCCCTCGGGCCTCTAGCAGAATCCAGCTTGGACGGGTCCTCAAGTCCCCAAGTCTCCTAACTGGCTATTACAGGAGCTTGGGGCAGCCAGGTTGCCTAGCAAACCTGCCTGTTCCCCAGGATTCCAGGCCTCCCTCCCTTCTTTCCCTTCCTTCTTCTCTTCCTTCCCACCTTCCCTCCCTCCTTCCTTCCCGTCCTTCCCTCTTTCAGGGTGTCCTAGATCTCCCCCCTGGCTCACTGGGCCATGACTTTGAGGTCAGTGGGGCAGAACACCGGAACCCAGGGGACACCGGACGGCATAAAACCCTTACTTTAATTAGAAAAGTTATGTAACAATCTATCAGAAAGTTGGCGAGATATAGGACAAAAAAAAACCCAAACAAAAACAACCCTGATCGTGGCCTTCCATTACAGGCGCTCACCTCTGCGTGTTCCCTTCGGGTCTTTTGGTCTTTGTCACAAAGGGTGGCCCCTGGCTTCGGGGGTGCCTGCCGACTGTTCTTTCAGTCTTTCCGATTACATCCGGGAGCTCACTCACATTTTTACGGAGTGCAGGATGCAGAAGTGGCAACCTGCGCTGCCCTCGGGGGGCTGACCACCCAGACCGCGGGCACACTTGGTGTTGAGCACAGCTTCTGGTGCGGCCGGCAGGCGGGTCTGTGCTGGGTGTGGGTGAAGTGTGGCTGTGAAGCAGACCTGCCCTGAAGGGGGCGTGCGCGGAGAGGGACACGGGTGTTTAATTCAAAGACGAAACGTAGGACAGGAGTTCAAGTAGAGGCGGGAGCAGAGCGTTGAGGCACGTGGGTGTTGGGCGGAAAGGGAAAGAACGCTTTTGACTGGATGGTTCTGAGAAGGCTTCTTGGAACAGCCTCTTGGAAGGGGCTGGGAACCGAGCGTCCGTTGCAGGAGGATTTGGGCAGCGAGGAGGCGGGCAGACCTTTCCTGCCCGATGGCACAGAGCTGGCGTCCTGACCGTGTGTCCTCCACGGGAGCGGAAGCTCCGTGGGACGGGGGCTTTGTTGGTCCGTTCCCCACACAGAATAAGTTGCCTTGAAGTGTTGAATGGGAGGATGTGCGCACAGGCAGGTGTCTGTGTAACAGAAGAGATTCATGGGCTAACTGCGCAAGGGTGGCCTTTCGGGGAGATCTGGGCCCCGCGGGAAATCAGGGATCTCTTCCCTCGTTGGCTGTCTTTAGGGAAGAAAATCCGACCAGAACGAAGAGGTGGAGGCTGTGGGTAGAGAAGAATTCCTTTCCATAACCCTGGCATGGGACGCCCTGCAGGTACATATTCCCAGAGATGTCATTTCACACGTGAAGTCCTTCCTGATCTCCTGTTCGGGGGCCCGTTCTGTTCACGCAGCAGCACTCTGTCCTCTGTAGAATTCACCAGGCTGGATGCAATCAATAAGGAGCTTCTCCTGCCTGGACGTTCTGTTGCTTGTCCTAGGGCTGGGGGTCTCGGGGGCTTCTCTTGTGCCCGGAAACTGTGTGTCAGAGCCATCCGGGTGAAGAAGGAAGTATAGAAGCAAGCTGGGCAGTGGGAATGGCAATGACAGCCACCGTGTTTCATAGCGTGCAGGACACTCAAGGCAAGGCTGTCACACAAGATGCAGAAAGAACACAGATTACAAGCACCCCCTCGTCTTTCACGGCTGGAATAACTCCATCGGGGCACCTGGATGGCTCCGTCGGTTAAGCGTCTGACTCTTGATTTTGGCTCAAGTCATGATCTCATGGTTTGTGAGTTCGAGCCCCATGTTGGGCTCTGTGCTGACAGCGTGGAACCCTCTTGGGATTCTCTCTCTCTCTGTCTCTCTCTCTCTCTCTCTCTCTGTCTGCCTCTTCTGCGCATGTGTGCTCTATCTCAAAAGAAATAAACTTAAAAAAAAAATACAACCCAGTAACTCCATCGTTGTTTGCTGGGACGAACATGAGTTTGGAGTCAGAATCTGCCGGGACGGAAGCCCCAGATTGTCCTCTCCCCAGCTATGTGACCTGGGGCACGTGAGATAACTTTCAGACTATAATTTCCTCACTCATGCCCCGGACACAGCACCTCCCTTGGAGGGTTTGAGGAGAAAATGAGACCCAGGAAACCATCTCTGTGTAACACCTTATGGTCAGCAAACGTTGGCTTCCTTTCTGCCCTTCTTTTGTATCTGGGGGAAAAACAGAAGAATCCGTGGCAAAACTGTCATTTAGTAAAATAATCAAGAGAGTAGTTAGAGAGAAGATAAATATTCATATTAGCCATGACTGCTTATTAATATATAATTTTCAAAGGTCCCCTTCTTCTGCTGGAAACGTCGTCACATTGGTCATTTCACAACGATATACCTTTGTCCAAATGCACTGAACTGTATACATAAAAAGGATTAATTTTAGCATATGTAAATTGCACCTTAAAGAACTTGCCTTTACAAGAAAAGATCCCATTCTTAATGCTGATAAAGCGTATGAAAATACCCAGGCCTAGCATTAAGGGGAAATGTGCCCGATGTAGATGAAGAAAAAAAACCCGATATTTAAATATTTTGCTATTGGTAGTTTTCTCCTTATTGCAAAAGATATACATGTGAATTCAGCGTCTCATGAATGCCTACTACGGTGCCAGGCATTGTTTTAGGCCCCCAGGGGGGGAAGAAAAGACCCTCCTCCTTCAAGGAGAAGGCCTTTAGTGGGAGACAGATAATAAACATGATAATCAAGCAAATTCCTTCACGTTGGGAAGGAGTTGAGCAGGGTAATGGGGGAGTGGCGGTGTTGGAGGGAGGGGCTTTCAATCTGAGATAAGTCAGTGGTGGCAGACCTCATTAAGGTGACCTTTGAGGGGCGCCTGGGTGGCTCAGTTGGTTAAGCGGCCGGCTTCGGCTCAGGCCAGGATCTCTCCGTCTGTGAGTTCGAGCCCCGCGTCGGGCTCTGTGCCGATAGCTCGGAGCCTGGAACCTGCTTCAGATTCTGGGTCTCCCTCTCTCTGCCCCTCCCTCACTCACACTCTACCTCTGTCTCTGTCTCTCTGTCTCTCTCTCTCTCAAAAATAAATAAATGTTCAAAAAGGAAAAAAAAGGTGACATTTGAGCCAGTGTGGGGACAGCTGTCAGGGAGGGTGGTCTGGCCAGAGCCAACGCAAGACCCAAGATAGGAGTGGGCCTGGCAGGCGCGAGGAGGGGCTTGGAGACCAATTTTGGAAACAAACCCTCCTCGCTGGGCAGGGCAGCCCCGGATCCCACCTTCTTACAGTTTCTAGTCTCGTGACTGCCAGAAAATGCCTGTCTCGTTCCGGTTTGCTATAACGAGACTGTATTTTTTTATACGTGCCGTTGTAACCTGTGTAATGTAACTTACTGAATACATCCCCCCACGTTATTAAAATCATCCTTTGTGGCCCGATTTTGCGGGCTTTGGCCCTTGTTTCATTCTTGGCCGTGCACTACTCATTGAACTGACACCCTGCTGTTCACCGCTGGGTCCTTCTAGAAGGCACTGTGGAGAGGTGGGGTGAGCTGGACAGCATAGGCTGTACCCACCCACCCTGCATGGCCGGCGAGACGCGACTGAGCTGAGCCACAGCTAAAAGCACGGTGCCCGTGGGTCCAGACGTGCTGGGCACTTGGGATTTATTCTGTCTTTCCCGCTGCCTTTGCACTTCCCCCAGGCAGGTGTATGGATAGCACTTGAGACTGTCACTGCCGTCCTGCTCCCAGGGGGGTGTGTTTCCCGACACCGAGGATTCTGGCGCCCGAGTGCCCGCCACGCCGGATCCCGCTCCCCCTCGGCGGGCACGTCCCCTTCCGGTCCTGTCGCGTGCCACTCTGAAAGCTCTGCAGTCCTCCTGGCCCACATCCCAGCCCACCTGCTGGAAGCTTCCCTCCGGCTCGGCTCGCATCATCCCTCCAGCCTCCCAGGACGTGGTGCTTGGGCGGTATCGGGCAGACGCCCACCTCTCTCCCTTCTCCCATTCAGCCCAAGCGCCGGGTTGGGCACCGAGGTACCGAAGGGATTCTGCGGAAGCTCTGCTCTGGAGAGCTGTCAGCCCAGTTGTGGAAGATAACCAGATCATGCAGACAGCATCCCAAGTCCCTTCTGGAGGGCAGCGTGCAGGGGAGAGAGTGTCTGAGCCGCTTGCAGGGGAGGGGGGGGCCGCTGGAGAGGAGACACAGGCCCAGCAGGCCTCCTCGCTTTGGGCCCAAGGCCTTCGCTGAGCCAGGTGGCCATTTCCTGGCCTGTGGCCTCGTGTCAGCTGGGCTGTTGGGGCCCAGGATGACACTGGCTCTTTTGGGGGTAACTTGTTTGGGTCCAGGGCTCTCCGTGATGGTTTGTGACCTGGCGGGATCCTGCGGGTGGATGCAGTGGTCTGAATTCCCCGGCAGATTCCAGTGTGAGCCCCGCACCTGCCTTGCCCAGGGCAAAGTCCCGGAAGAAGGTGTCACCGGAGTGTCTATGCGGGGGCGCTGCCGTGGGCAGGGCGGGGGTGGATGGGTGTTTGCTGTTTGTGTCCTCGGTACGACCAGCCCCCAGGCTTTTTCCAACCGCGCCAGCGCTGCTGGGACAAGCCCGTGGGCACCTGGCTGGAGGCCTCTCTGACCGTGATCTACCTGGGCGCCTTTCACACGGGAGCTGGGGGCTCTGCCCACAGCTGCCCACTGACTGTGTTGTGTCAGGGGAGTGCCTGGGGCCTAGGGCCTGAGGCCCCCACTGCCTGGGTGAGGGAGCTTCTCGGAAAGTCCCCGGCAAGGCTGCTCCCCACAGCCCACCCCTCTGCATTTCCTCTGTCTCTGTCTCCCTCTGCGTGTCTAACTCATTTGCATCTGTCTCTGTTTAAATGTCACCTCCTCCGAGAAGTCTTCCCGGATCCTTAGGTAGGGCTGTAGGCCTCTCAGCACGCATGCCTGCCAGCATCCTGCACTCGCTTTTCTCATGGCGTGTGTCGCATTGCCCTGTAACCTCCTGGGCCACTTATGTGACCTCCTCGAAGGCAGGAATTGTTCCGGAACACATAAGACAGTGCCCGCCGTCTGCTAAGAGTTCAGTTAAATGTGTTCCGAGTAAGTGAACGAATGCCCAAATAGCACTTCGGTTCCAGCTCAGAGACCATCACCCTGACAAGCAGGTCAAATGTGGGAGCCACTCAGCGTCTTGCTTGGCCCAGGTCACCTGCGTCACTGTATGTGCAAGACAGAGGCAGCCCCCGTCCGCGTGGGGGCTAACGGGCCAAATGGGAAGGCCAGGCGGGGGGTCTGCTGCGTCTGTCTGAGGTGTGTGGGGCCCCTGAGCTAGGCCCTACCTGGGAGGTGCCTCTAACTATGAAACACCAGGTAGACCCCCGACCCAAGCAAACGGCCCCTTGTGGCTCCTTAAAAGATTCCTTGAAGGTTGAATGTTGCCCTTTGAACAGCAACGCAGGCCTGAGTCGGCTGAGCCCCGGGAGAAGTCTCCCCCAGGGTTCTCGAATCTCCCTTCTCACTCACACCAGCCTCCCACCTTCCCCGGCCCGGGTTTCCGGGTAGGGAGGGTAAAGTGACACCGCGGATGTGACACTCTCTCCAGACCCTAACGCGCACTGTAGGGAGTGGATTGTTCCATCCCCCTCATGGTTTGGCACCCGGTGTAGACTCATCCTGCCGGGCAGGACTAAGGGACTGCATTCGTCAGCCTGCCCCTCCTCCGCGGAACTTGGCGGGGGGGTGGGGGGGGGTGGGCTGACACTTCGAGGTTCCCTGTGCCAACGAAACCTAAGGTCAGCAGAGCTCTCTGATAGAACATATGTGACTTTCGTCTGCAGAAAAGACCCCATCTTGTGGGATCTTAAAAAAAAGGGGGAGGGGGCGGTTCCCAGAAGTAAACGGGCCCCAAGCCAAGGGTCAGCTAGAGCAGAGGCCCCGGGTGGCATTCCTTGCCCCGCGAGGGTCGAGTGTAGCCTGTGGGTGCCTGCTGTCCCTGCCGAGGGCGGTCTCCACCAGCCAGCCGCGAAGGCTGTACATCTTGCTGCTTCTTCCCCGGCCACACAGCAGGCCCCTTGACACTCGAGGCTCGTCCTGAACAACCGAAACTCGGGTTTCCTAGAGCCCCTCCCTGTTGGAAGAGAAACGAGGGGGGTGTGGGCTGGCCTGTGCAAGACGTTCGGGAGCGGTGGGCGCGCGGGGTGGCTCTGAGCCCTGCCGGACCTCTGGTCCCTTATTTGGGAAGGAAGGGCGGGTGCTGCCTTCAGGGAGCTTCTTGCTCGCTCGCTTGGGGCAGGGCTGTGTCACCAGTTGTGAGGCAAAGAAAGATGTGACCAACAGGGGGATGCATTTGTGTCAGGGGCTCTGCCCTCGGTACTGTTGACAGTCTGGCTGCGTAATTCTTTGTTGAGGTGGGGAGGGCTCAGTCTTGAGGGTTTGCAACGTCCTGGGTGCCAGGGGACGACCCCCCGCGCCCCCGCTGTAATAAAAAATCCGCTGACCCTTCTGGATGTCCCAGGGGAGCAAAATCCCCGCCAGTTGAGAACCCCTGAATTATGTGTGTACGTGTGCACGCACACGCACACACACACACACACACACACACACACACACACGTGCATGCCTTTTTGTGAGTTGTTTTGGATGAGCAAGCCTGCTCGATGGCCAGTATCAGCTTCCTGTTACTTGCCCACACACCTAAAAACAAATTTCCCTTCCATAAACAGCCAGATGGGCGACCACTGACCTCCACTCTCAGAGGGCAGAGGAGAGGAGAGGAGGGGGTCCCCACTTCGTTCCCCGCAAAGAGCTGGAAACCTTGTACAGACCGGTTATGGAAGGACAGGGACAGAGGGACGAAGGCCGCCTGCTCATATCACACGGGCCAACTAACTCTGCAAAGAGAAAGCTTTCATACCTCACGCAGACCTTGAGGCTCTGGGCCAGGCTGGGCCCCAGGTCGCCGGGTGGGGGCGGTGGGGAGGAAGATCTCAGTCCCTCTACTGTCCCTTCCCTTGTGGGCCCCAGACGCAGATCAGCAGATCCCAGCAACCTGGAGGGCTGTAAAAGCCAGCACCGCCTGGAGTTCGGGGCCTCCCTGAGGGAGAGACCAGGCTGGGGTTCCCCCCTGCCAAGGGAGGGGGGTTCTCTGGGCACCCAGGGGGCGTTCTAGAACGGCAAGCAAATAGCCTGTCGGTGGGCCACAGCCTGGGACTCAGACAAACCTCACGGGCTCTCCTTCCCAAATGTGACGCGAGCTGAGCGGACTGGAATCAAAGGTATAAAATTGGAGGCAAGAGGTATGCAAAGACCCAGCTGTGAGCGGCCTCTGCCGAGCACCAGTGCGTGAAAGTGCTTTGCAAATGTTCTTTGTTGCCATCCCCCAAAAACCCAGCAGAGCACCTGGGGCCCCAGAGGCGAGAACCTGACCTGGGGCTGCCCAGCCGCGCGAAGCTAGAAGCTAGAAGCTAGAAGCTAACTGAGTTGTGATTGATCCCGGTGACTCCTCCCGGTGGCCTCGGCTCAGAAATGCAGTGTCCCAGGCTGAGCCCTGGAGACCGTGTGGACCCGGGAATCTGCATGCTAGCAAGCAGGCCAACTCTAGGCTTGTGTCCCTGCCGGGGACGGTGACTCAGACCCCGGAGGGGAGCAGTCAGGAGGCTGTGGGTAAAAGGCCAGTCCTTGGGCGCAGACGCGCTCTGCACAGCAGCCCTGCGTCGCCCGGGCCGGGCCGGGCCGGGCTGTGATTTTCCATCTGATGCTGGGCTGATGTCACTCGTGGCTGCAGAATGGAAAGCAGCAGCGTGGGCTGGTCTCGGGCGAGAGCTGTCTGCAGGGGGTGACGGCAGAATCCGGTGTCTGGTCCGCAGAGCAGTGTCCCTAATAGGGTTCACTGAGCCTTTGGGGTGCTCGCCGTGCGGTGGCTGTTGCAGGACCCCGGGGGCTGCTCGTTTGTGGGGAATGAATAATTAATTTGCGTTTTCGGAGGACTCGTCCCTTCACCGCAGATACGGCAGCCAAGCTCGTCATGCTCCGTGGGCTCCTGAGTGAGCGGCTTTAGCGGGAGAACTTGCCTTAGCCCCCGCGGCCCTGGGCACCTGTTTCCAGGCTGTTGGTTGCAGACTGCGTTTCAGGAGAGCCACACCTTCCCCCTCTCTGGACACTTTCTTTTCTGTCCGTGGGGAAATGACACTCTCTCCTGGCCTTGGGGTCTAGGGTCCACCGGAAACTAGGACACTAATACCCACAGGGCAGTGGAGTTCTGTCTCGGTGGGGCTTCGTTTCCGGTTTCCCGGTGTGGCCGGCTGCAAGCTGTGTGTGGTCACAACCCCCCTGGAAAAGGTCCGGTTGTCACAAGCGCCTGGGCCCGGGTCGTTCACCCCCGCTGCCCCCGGAGGTGTCTCCCGGACCGCAGCCTTCACACTGCCTTCCTTCCTGCCCAGCCTGTCCAAGCTGTTCTTCCTCCAATCCATTGCCAGAGAGCCCACCATGGCTCCCTACTGCCCAAAGCAAGGGGAAGCCCGATGTTCAAAGCCCTCCGTGGCCCGGCTCTGGCATTCCTCTGCAGCCACACCTCACACCTCTCCCTCCTCTGAGCTGCCAGCCCCCAGATGCTTCAGTAAACGTTGACTGAGAGCCCACAGCACTCCTGGCGTTGTGCAGGTAGATTGCTGGGAGACGGAGCACGGCTGGGCCTTGCGTCTAGAGGGGCCAGGAGCCCCAGCAGGTGGGTTACAGGCAGGCCACACAGACCTCCGGGGCCCCAGGAGCGGTGGGGAGCAGGGAGGCTTTGTGGGAGGGAGTCTCAGAATTTCTGGCATCTTTAACCTGCCACACCTGGCGGGACTGGGGCCCGACTGTCAGGCCTCAAATGCCAGACCACGAGGGTCTGGGGGGTGTGGGATCACCGGGGGCTTCAGTTGAGGGGGGAGAAGCCGGCATCCGGAGCCCGGCCTGAGGAGACCCCTCTGCAGGCAGGCAGCCTGGCCCGGAGCCCCTCTGTCCACCCACCCTTCCTGCCTCGGCACCGACCCCACCTCGGGCCCCGCCCTTTGCACTGCCTTCCGGTTTCATTGCTTAATTGCACTTAGATACTTGACTGTGCGGCTTTCCTTGCTCCTTTATCGATCCCCGAGGGCAAAGTTTGGTCTCTGGGCTCCATGTGGGGGATGGGGAGGCAGAGCCTGCAGGCCAGGTGGCCTCAGTGGGTGCCCGCGCTGCCTGGCTGTGGGACCTTGGGAACGTGGCCTGCTGTTGGTTTCTGAGCCTCAGTTTCCCCATCTGTCGTCCCCCAAGAGTGGGACGAGGTGTGGATGTGCCCAGAGGTCCTGAGGCAGAGCCTTGCATGCTGCGTTTAGACTCCCAAGTTCACGCGTACGGCCTTGAAGAGCGCCCACGTGATTCATTTTGCTTTCTGTGGTTCTCGACGCTACTTCTGGGGGCTCAAGAGCAGGAAGCAGCCCCAGAAGGAGATGACGTGCCCAGGGCCGCACAGCGACACATCAGAGTCCGAATGCGACATGCTTTGGGCCACTTGCCCGTGAAGGGGTGCTCAGTACCCCTCCACTCCACTGCCCCTGGTGCTCTGAGAATCTGCTGTCCTGGAGGCCTCCAGGCGGGCCCAGGGACACCCTGTCAGGGAGGAGGTCTCCTGTCCTCTGCCGCCCAGCCGTGGCCACAGTGGTTGAGAGAAGGGGGGACTTTAGGGTGGCAGGTGCAATAAGGGTGCCCCTCACGCCCCCCCCCCCGCCCCACCTGAGCCAAGGTGCACCTGTGCGACAAGGCACAGCCCATGTGTCCCCTGGTGACACCTTCCTTGGATCCTGCTTACAATGACACGCCCCCTTCCCCTCGCCCTACCTCACTTACAGTACGTGGCATGATCCACGCACGAGGGCGGGGCTCTGGGTCTGTGAGCTCTCTGCACCTGTGTGGCCGTCGGCTCCGGGGCCGCTGGGTGAGTGGACGGAGGGACGCATGGCAGAGAGGCAGGTGGCCTGGACAGAGGCTGCTCCCCCCTCCAGTCGAGGACCAGGCTCCTTCCTGGAAGGAACGGCTGCCTCGAGTGGGCAGCACTGGTCGGACAGCAAGTGGGACAGTTACTGTCCCGAGTTGGGGTCGGCAGCCCATGCTCTCCTCCTCTTCCTGGCCCTGTGGCTCCAGGCAAGACCCTCAACTTCTCTGGGTCTCGGTGTCCTCATGCATGAAGTGGGGAAAGCCTGAGCCCTTGGCCGCCGTTTGCCGTTCACCCACTGTGGAATTCCTATGCTCTCCTGCCCCACCGGCTTTCGAGGACAAGGGCGATATTGACAGCTTGTCCCAAACCTTTTCTATTTCCTCCAACATCATTCTTTTTTTTTTTTTTTTTAAGTTTTACATATTTATTTTGAGAGAGAGAGAGAGAGAGAGAAGATCCCAAGCAGGCTCTGCACTGTCAACACAGAACCCAACGTGGGGCTCGAACCCGTGAACCGCGAGATCATGACCTGAGCCGAAATCAAGAGCCGAAATCCAACTGACTGAGCCACCCAGGCGCCCCCTACCAACATCATTATTAACGGAGCACTCAGAACATTTAAGGGAAAGAGTCCTGTGGCCCAGCTCAGGGGACGGGTGACCAGCAAGGGGACACACAGCCTGAGCACCTGGAACCTGAGTCCCCCGGGAGGTTGGGCTGGCTCCTCCCCGGTGCCTTGCTCTTGGGCGAGGCCCTACTTGCCCAATGGCAGAATCGACAAGATGCATGGGTTTCCCTCTCCTTTTTCTTTGTTATTCTTCTCTGCAGCTGAACCTTTTCCCTCCCGAGTGAAATCGTGGGCGGAGGTCGATGTACGGGGCAGCCGAGGTGGCCCTGCAGGGTGGAGGGAGGCCTGGCTGCTGGGGCCCAGGCTTTCTAGGGGCCCCTCTGCTGCAGAAATGCAAGGCTTGTTCCCGGGCTGAGACAGCGGACAGTGGGTGTGTCTGTGGGCACAATGTGCCCCCAGATAGAAACTGTGGATCAAGTTTGGGTTTCTGCTCTCCACCTCCCTGGGGCCCACTTGTGTTTCTCCTGTGTTTCCCCTGTGGCTGCCTCATTGTTGTGATGTTGGCAAAGGCTTGCTTTTGCTTCCTTCTCTGTCCGGAACAGGATGCGCCTCAGACGCTGAGAGGAATACCAGTGCAGCGTTTCTATGGCCTCTGGTCCAGGGGTCGGTGGCGTCGGAGGGGGGCGAGGGGGGCGGGGCATGGGGGAGGCAGGTGGCAGCGGCCAGGACTCAGGAGGTTCCAAGCATTTTGTGAATGGGCCATGAGCCATTTTATTTTCTTTCCGGGAGAGTCAAGAGCAAACAAACCTGAATTTTAGGTCTTAAGACAATGCAGCCCGTTCGAGGGCTGGAGAATCTCAGAGACCTCACTTCTCTGCTGCCTCTTAGTCCAAGGTTCTTATCACCTCCTTTTCCCCCGTGCCTGATTTTAGTAGCACTCCCTGGTTTTCAAAATTCTTCTGCAACAACTGTGCTTAAAATGAAATGCAATTTTTTCTTTCTTTCTTTCTTTCTTTTTTTTTTTTACCAAAAGGCTCAGGTAGGAAAATCAAAAGACCCCTAAATGCTAGGCAGTTTGGAATAGGAAAAAGTCTGAAATTCCAGCTGGATCCATTTTCTGAAATGTATTTCGTGTAATCTCGCCCCACGGTTACGCAGTGAAAATAAGATTTCCCCAGCTGCACACACGGGGGGGGGGGGGGGAGTCAGGCATATTGTTATCCTCCCTTAAAGATTTAGCACAGAAATCTTAGTCACAAATATTGCAGTTAAATAAATCAGTCGTCTGTTAAAGGAATCCTGCAGTCAGGAAACCAATTTAACTTTGTGAAAGGAAGTCATTTGCACATTTACATGACCGCGGGGCATCTCTTACCTGTTACATTTTGTAAGGCACAGCACCCCAGACAAATTTTCCTTGGAAGACAGTTTTGGGAAGACTGTCTCTGATGAAAGAAGGAAGATGAGGACATTTAAAGGTCCTTCCGCAGAACAGTGAAACCTGGAGGAAGATGAGATTCCGTCGTACTTACTTTCTGAAGAAGAGCAAGCATCTTCCATCAGTTGAGACTCTGTCGAAAGGGCTAGAAAAACTGTTGCAAAGTGGGTTAAAGCAAAGAAGGGAGTTTACAATTTTTTGATGTTTATTTTTGAGAGAGAGCTAGAGAGAGAGGGAGAGAGAGAGAGAGAGAGAGCGGGGGAGGGGCCGAGAGAAGGGAGACAGAATCCGAAGCAGGCTCCAAGCTCTGAGCTGTCTGCACAGAGCCCGACGTGGGGCTCGAACCCATGAATTGTGCGAGGGGCTCGAACCCATGAATTGTGCGAACATGACCTGAGCCGAAGTCGGACGCTTAACCGACTGAGCCACCCAGGCGCCCCAAAAGCAAAGAAGGGAATTTAATATTTCACAACACCGAGGAGTCCGGGGTGGACTGGGTTAGGACACTGCCAAGGTACCTGCACCCCTATGCTGCCCCCTGTTCTCGGGGGGCCCGTGTGCTGTCTGGAAGCCCATCCCCTGGGGCAGGGCAGCTGATGGCGGTGGGAATCTCCAGCCATTCCTGTTGTCGGGACAGATGGACGTGGGAGAGAGGGAGAGAGCTCCCTCTGTGGTGGAAAGACGAGGGGGCCCCGCTTTGGGTCCAGCGAGTTGGGATTGGGGGCAGCGTGGACCCTTAAGAGGAACTGAGGAATGTTGCTGTTAGAAGACAGAATGGATGCTGGGGGGCGGGGACACACAACCAAAATGCCAGAACGATCTCTAGGGCGTTTCCCTGGTCTTTCCTTTGTGCTGGGGGTGCTGGGAGTCAGGGGTGGGGAACCAACTCTTAGAACATGCGCTCAAGATCTGAACGCTGACCCTGAGAGAGGCAGACAGGAGGAGTGGGGGGGTGTTGGCCGGGTTCCCCTACTGCACCGGACAAATCAGAGAGAGACCCATCGTTGGCGGGCAGACAGGAAGGCAGAGGCTCTTAGAAGAAAGAGTATGTCTGGCTGCTGAACCCCCCTAGGTTGGAATGTGGCCTTGGTCGTTGGCATGAGTGGGAACACCCTGAGGGCGACCCCAGCCCTCCTTCTTCTCCTTCCAGCTCTCTGAGAATCTCTGTGTCTACACATGATCACACGACCCCTGGCCTCTGTGGCTTGGTCCTAAGATGCTCCTCATTTCTGGTGCCGGCTGAGAGGTGGCACATAGTCCGAGGTGGTCGTCCCAGTGCCTCCAATTCTCCCCACCCACGACAGTCGTGGCATGCAGCTTCGATCTGTGCGTGTGAATTCCTTTTTTAACCCTGACCCCCTTCATCCATTCTCCCGGCCCCCCCCACCCACCCCCACCCCGCCATTTGTGTTTTGTGACCGGAAAGTAAGCCCTTGGAAGGCAGGGTGCTTGACTACAGTCGGGTGTCCCCAGTGCCCGGCACAGAGTCGCCCCTTGTAACGTTCAGTCTCGTTGCTGAGTGGCTGGAATCGTGGGGCACGCAGGCTGGGCGCTGGGGACGCAGGGTCCTTATCCTGTGAAAATTCACGTCCCCGGGGGCCTCCGCGGACGTGCTCGGGTGGGGAAGATGAGGTGCCGAGAGGTTGGCCAGCCTGGCGGAGGTCAGGGCCTGAAGTGGCCTGCTCTCTTCCCGTTGTTCCGCAAGTGACCGGTCCCTCACTGAGTGTTCAGTGGAGCCTCCTCCAGACTGGACTGCGTGCACATCCTGGGGGGCTGCCCCCTGCTCCCTGCAGTGGGTTGGATCTCCCCCCTGACTCCAGAGAGATCCAGAGAGCTTGTGTCCACGCGTCCCCCCCCCCCCGCAATCTGGCATACACCTGAGCGTCCCCCGCGGGGCCGTGGGCTCCTCAGAAGTGGGACTGTCGTCCCTGCACCTGACCCTCGTGTGGGGCACTCAGCATGCGAGTCGAGTGCGTGCTGTGTCGGGGGTGGGGGGCTCCGAGGCCGTTGTGCAGCGTATTCCTGGGGGCCCAGGAATTGTGTCCCCAGATTTGAGGCCACAGGGTTCTGGTGTGGGGGGGGTGAGGGGAGCTGAGGCACCAGCAGTGGGAAGTGGGCTCCCGTGGGTCTGCTCTTTGCCCTGCTGCTCTCGGGGGTACGGAAGTACCGGGACACTGACTTAGGGTCCTTTTTTAAAAATGTTAACAGCTAGGGAGGGGCCCCTGGGCGGCTCGGCTCAGGTGGTGAAGCGTCGGGCTGCGGCTCAGGGCTTGATCTCTTGGTTCGTGGGTTCGAGCCCCGCGTGGGGCTCTGTGCTGCCGGCTCGGAGCCTGGAGCCTGCTTCGGATTCTGTGTCTCCCTCTCTCCCTGCCCCTCCCCTGCTCGCGCTCTGTCTCTCAAAAATAAATAAATGTTTAAAAAAAAATTTAAATGTCAACAGCTTTATTGAGATGTAACTCGCATGCCATGTAATTCACCCATTTAGAGTATGCAATGCAGGGGCCCCTGGGTGGCTCAGTCAGTTAAGCGTCCGACTTCAGCTCCGGTCATAGCCTCATCATTTGTGGGTTCGAGCCCCGCATCGGGCTCTGTGCTGGGCAGCTCCGAGCCTGGAGCCTGCTTCAGAATCTCTCTCTCTGTCACTCTCTCTCTCTCTCTCTCTCTCTCTCCCTCTCTCTCTCTCCCTCTCTCTGTCTCTCTGCCCCTCCCCCCTCATACTCTGTCCCTCAAAAATGAATAAACGTTTAAAATACTTTGTTTCTTTTCATGGCTGAATAATATTCTACCGTAGCAATATAACCACATTTTGTTCTCATGCATGTGTTGACGGACATTTGTGTTGTTCCCACCTTTTGGTTATCACGAACGGTGCTGCTGAGAACGTTGCGTAAGAGTCTGTGTGTGGCCGTATGTTTTCATAGCTCTTGGGTGTGCATATACTCAGGAACTGAGTTTCCGGGTTACCGGAACATATGATAAACCATGTGATAAACATATGATAACCGTATGTTTAATCATTTGAGAAACGGCCAGACTGCTTTCCAAAGCACTGAATTCCCAACAGCAATGTGGGTTTCGATTCTCCAAATCCTTCTCAGCACTTGTATCGGTCTGACTCTTTGATTCCAGAAATCTTAGCGGGTACCAAGCGGTATCTTATTGTGCTTTTCATTTGTATTTCGCCAATAACTAACGATGTTGAGCATCTTTTCGTGTGTTTTATTGGTCCTTTATATATCTTCTTCAGATAAATGTGTATTCGCATCTTTTGCCCATACTTTAGTTGGGTTATACGTCTTTCTATTGAATTGGAAGAGTTCTTTATATATTCTAGATACAAATGCTTTATCAGTAAACTTATTTGCAAATATTTTCACCCATTTTGTGGGCTGTCTTTTCGTTTTCTTGTCTGTCTCCCCGAAGGACAAGTCGTCCAATTTATCTTATCTGGTTGTTTGGGCTTTTGGTGTCCTAGCTAAGAATCCTTTGCCAAATCCAAAATTAATGAAGATTTAGCCCTATGTGTTTTTTTTTTCGAAGAGTTTTATAGATTTAGCTTTTACATTTAGTTCTCTGACCCATTTTGAGTTAATTTTTGTATACGATGTGAGGTGAGGGCCCAGCTTCATTCTTTTGCGTGTGGCTTATTCAGTTTTGTCCCAGCACCATTTGTCGAGAAGATATTCTTTCCCTATCTTGGCACACTTATTCAACATCAGTTGACCAAAGATGTGTGAGTTTATTTATGGATTCCTGGTTCTGTTTCATTGATCTATATGTCTGTCCTTGGGCCAGTACCAGACCGTCTTGGTTATTATTGATTTGTAGTAAGTTTTGAAATTGAGATGTGAGTCCTTATGTTGTCCTCCTTCAGGATTGTTCTGGCTATCCTGGGTCCTTTGCAATTCCATATGAAATTTATTTTTTTTTTTTTTGAATTTTTATTTAGAGAGAGACAGGTGCACAAATGGGGACCAGCAGGTAGAAAGAGAGAATTCCAAGCAGGCCCCATGCTGTCAGTGTGGAGCCCGATGTGGGGCTCAAACCCACTAACCATGAGATCGTGACCTGATCTGAAACCCAAGAGTTGGGCACTTAACCAACAGAGCCACCCAGGCACCCCCCCACCCATGTGAAATTTAGAATCAGCTTGTCAATTTCTGCAAAGAAGTAAGCTGGGATTCTGGTGGGGGGATGTACTGAATCTCTAGATAAGTTTGGGGAGTGTTGCCATTTTAATGATGTTAAGTCTTCTGACCCATGAACATGGGATATTTCCCCAATTATTTAGATTTTCCTTTTTTTTTTTCAACAATATTTTGTAGCTTTCCAAGTATAAGTTCTGTACTTCTTTTGTTAAATTCATTCCTGTTCTATTCTTTTTTGATGCTCTTGCTAATGGAATTGTTTTCCTTTTTAAAAAAATTTAGATGTTTATTTATTTTTGAGTGAGATAAAGAGAGAGAGCAAGCAGGGGAGGGGCAGAGAGAGGGAGACACAGAATCCAAACCAGGCTCCAGGCCCTGAGCTGTCAGCACAGAGCCCAACACGGGGCTCGAACTCACAGACCGTGAGATCATGACCTGTGCTGAAGTCGGACGCTTAAACGACTGAGCCACCCAGGCGCCCCTGGAATTGTTTTCTTAATTTCATTTTTGGATTTTTCATTGCAAATGTATAGAAATACAGCTGAGTTTTGTATGTTGATCTTATCTTATTAATGTAGTACATCATATCAATAAAATGAAAAGCAAAAATCAGCAATCTTGCTGAACTGTTCATTTCTTTTAGTGGAACCTTTAGGATCTTCTATATATAAGGTAATGACATCTGCAAATAGAGATAGTTTTCTGTCTTCTTTTCTAATCTCACACTTCTTTCTCTTGCTTTATTGTCCTGTTTAGAGCCTCTAATATACTGCTGAATAGCAATGGTCACGGTGGGCATCGTTGTCTCACTCCTGATCGTAGGGAGACAGCATCCAGTCCTTTACCATTGACTATGATGTTAGCTGTGAGGTTTTTTTTTTTTTTGGTTTTTTTTTTTTTTAATGTTTACTTTGTTTTATTTTTGAGAGAGAGAGAGCAGGGAAGGGGCAGAGAGAGGGACAGGGAGAGAGACACAATTCCAAGCAGACTCTGCACGGTCAGTACAGAGCCCCACATGGGGCTCGAACCCATGAACCGTGAGATCATGACCTGAGCCGAGATCAAAAGTCAGGTGCCTAACCACTGAGCCACCCAGGCACCCTAGCTGTGAGGTTTCTTTTCTTTTCTTTTTTTTTTAACAGATAACTCTAGTTCCCTTCTACTCCTGGATTATTTAGTGTTTTTATTATGAAACCGTGTTGGATTTTGTCAAGTACTTTTTCTGTGTCACTTGAGAAAAGCCTGTGATTTGTGCTTTTTATTTTATTGATATGATGCACTACAGGAGTTGATTTTCAGATGGTAAACCGACCTTGCATTCCTGAGATAAATCCCACTTGGTCATGACGTATAATTCTTTTTATTCTTTATGTTGCTGGATTCGGTATGCTAGTATCTTGTTGATTTTTAGGGGGGGTTGCATTAGGGCCGCTGATCTCTATCTTTCTTCTCTCGTGAAATTTGTCTGCTTTTGATGTCCGGGCCAGTACCTGCTTTATAGGACAAGTTGGGAAGTGTTCCCTCTTCTTCTGTTTTTTTGGATGAGTTTGTGAGAATTGGTATTGATTCTTGAAATGTTTATAGAAGTGGGAAGTGAAGCCATCTGGGTCTGGGCTTTCCTGTGCGTGAGTAATATTTTGATTACGAATTCAAGCTCTTGCCTGCTTATAGGCATTTCGGATTGTCTCTTTCTTTCAGATCTTCCAGATTTTTCTGGAGTAGGTTTTGGTAGCGTATGTCTCTCTAGGGGCTTAGATCCTGATGATCATGTTCTTTGTGGCCTTTCAGTCCTTGCTGACATTGAGTTCTCCCTACGTGCCAGGCATCTTTCTGTGCATTGGCTCATGCAGTTTTTATAAACCGTTGATCAACTAGGTAGCGTTATTACCATCTCCACTCCACATACCTAGAAACTGAGGCAGAGAGAAGTTCACTAGTGGGTCAGGGTCACACAGCCAGGCAGTAGAGGGAACAGTAGAGCTAGGATTGGAGACTGGGTGGGGGCGCCTGGGTGGCTCAGTCAGTTAAGCGTCCGACTTCGGCTCAGGTCATGATCTCGCGGTCTGTGGGTTCGAGCCGCACGTTGGGCTCTGTGCTGACAGCTCAGAGCCTGGAGCCTGCTTCCGATTCTGTGTCTCCCTCTCTCTCTGACCCTCCCCCATTCATGCTCTGTCTCTCTCTGTCTCAAAAATAAATAAACATTAAAAAAAAAAAGGATTGGAGCCCGGGTGGTCTGGCCACACAGCCGTCTATGCTGTCCCTCTCCCTGCTCTCCCGAGGCCCTTCTGTGTGCTAGAAGCCGGGAGGACAAGAATAGGTCAGGCCTGGTCATTGCCCAAGTCACCGCCCAGAGACCCCAACCTACGAGAAGGAGGTATCTTATGTCTGACGTGAGGAAGGGGCTGGGGAAGTTCTATGTCTCCTCTCTCCCAAGTGCTCAGCAGAAGGGCCTCCCAGAGAACCTTAACCCAGGATGCTGGTGCCCCACCCGGCACGAGTTTGGTGCCGGGGGATCATGCCCAGTACGTCTGGATCCCCCAGGCCTCTGCAGTTAGCTCTCCTGGAGAGGAAGAGGCAGACCGCTTGGAGCGCAATCGCTAGGCAGAAATCAGGAGCGACCAGACATCACTCCACATAATTATTTCTGCATAATGACTTCTGCTACTTGATTCAGTCTTGGGCGACGACTGTAATCTTTATCTGTCACGGGAAAGCTGGCGGCCGGGGAGCCCCTGTGGCTTAGCGATAGAGCCAGGAGGAAATTTGCCATTTGAGTTCGGGGAGTGTTCCCAAGCAGCTGGGGAGCCAGAGAGCCCTCAAGGCCTCTGGACTCATGGACCCTCCTTCTGCTGGGAAGCCTGGTGTCGGAGCTGGCCCAGCCTCTGAGGGCATGCAGGCCACAGGCTTTGTCACGGCTTGGGGAAACGGAATGGCAGAGATGACAGGGCGTGGCCAAGTCACAGGGCCGCTCAGCGGCAGAGGCCCGCCGGGACCAGACTTCTTCCCTGCTCTCCTGCCACCCAGTACTTTCCCCAGGAGAGCTGGCGCGTGTCCCAGTGAGACAGGAGGAACTGTGGTAGAAGGCGTCTGTGTGGACTGGAGATGTTCTCGTCTGGCATTCGGGGCACGGGGCTGGTCACCGAGCGCGTTGGCTGTTCAGGACTGACCCTGGGAGGCTGGAAATGGCGGGGCCTTTGTAGCCCACAGTGAGCTGACCTGCACCCAGGCGAGGTGTGGTGGCATTGATCACGCGGTGTGGCCGTGGTGTGTGTCCTGGAGGGCAGGGTCCCGCGGAGAGGGGTGTGGGCTGGGGGAGTGCCTACTCGGGCTCCAGAGCCCCCCCGACCGGCGGGGGCTCGCTCACTGCATTCCCACAGTCTCCTATAAGCCCCTGTAATTCATGAGGGCGTCTGGAAAGCACAGAGCATGGGTTTAGGGATTGGCGTTTTGGGCAGCCATCCTGCTTCGGCTCGTGGAACCGTGGCCAAGGGTCCCTGAGTGTGTTTGCTCCTCTTGTCAACTGAGGGTTCGAATGGGCTTTCCCTGCTAGGACCGTTAAAAGGGCAGGATCATAAAATGATGACTGGACACAAAGCTTCTAGCACATCCTGCTGCCAGCCGTTTCACAAAGGTGACCTTGGGGAGGACCTTTGACCCTATCTGGGGCTTGACCTCCTTGAGTGTCAAAGCCGGCTTACCGAGTGCAAGATAACTTCGCTAAGATCGTCGATTTGAAAGTGTCTTTTAAAACTATGGGACGTGGGGCGCCTCGGTGGCTCAGTCGGTTGAGCGTCCAACTTCGTCTCCGGTCACGATCTCACGGTTCGTGGGTTCGAGCCCCGCGGTGGGCTCTGTGCTGACAGCTCAGAGCCTGGAGCCTGCTTCGGATTCTGTCTCCCTCTTTCTCTGCCCCTTCCCTGCTCACACGCTGTCTCAATCTCAAAAATAAATAAAGAATTTAAAAATATGGGGCGAGGCAAGCTCAGAGGACTTTTAGGGCAGTAAAACATCTCTGTATGATGCTGTAATGGTGGATATACATCATTATATCCTTGTCGAGACCCCCAGAGCGTCCACCACCAAGAGTGAACCCTAATGCAAACTATGGATTGGGAGTGATAACGTGTGTTTGTGTGCGTTCACCATCTGTAATAAACATGCCCCCGTCTGTAGTGGGGCGTGTTGATCACGGGGAAGCCTGTGCGTGGGGGGCACAGGGGTGCCGGAACTCTGTGCTTTCTGCTCCAATTTGCTGTGAACATGAGACTGCTCTAAAAATAAAGTCTCTTTTGGGGTGCCTGGCTGGCTCAGTCGGTTAAGCGTCCGACTTCAGCTCAGGTCACGATCTCGCGGTCCATGAGTTCGAGCCCCGCGTCGGGCTCTGGGCTGATGGCTCAGAGCCTGGAGCCTGTTTCAGATTCTGTGTCTCCCTCTCTCTGCCCCTCCCCCCCTTCATGCTCTGTCTCTCTCTGTCTCAAAAATAAATAAAAAACATTAAAAAATGTTTTTAAAAATAAAAAAAATAAAAATAAAGTCTCTTTTAACAAATTTACATTATATAATGAAATAAAGTATATACACAAAGTACCGTGAGTGTGTGTGTGTGTGTGTGTGTGTGTGTGTGGTGCTCTCTAAAAGCACAGTGACCTTCCAGTGAGAATTTCTGATGGGAAGACGCTGTATGGCTTTTCTCTTCCATGTCTTAAATCCCAGCCCTGAACTTAAATAATGTAATCGGCACGTACGTTCTGTAGTGCTGCGACAGGGTAGAATTTTAACGGAGCGAAGTGCACTCTGCTTTCAATAATGTCCACGTGATGAGTTTGGGGGCACTCACTGGTCAAACACCGATTATTTATTGGGCGCCTGTTGCATACTGGCAGCACAGAAGTGAAGACAGTGCCTTCCCGCCCTCCTGGAGCTCACGGTCCATTGGGAGCAGATCCTGCCCTTTATTTCGCAGGAGCAAAGGAGCGAGGGGACGCCCCCGGGTACCCGCACGGCCCGGGGGCCCTGTTTTCTGGGGGTGAAGGAGCTACTTGGCTCCGGTCCTTGGGACCACTCCAGTGAGGGCGTATAAACGGTGACCATTGTAGGAGATGACCGTGTGTTCTGAGAAAATAGCCGAGAAGTGTGTTTGGATCGGGAAGACAAATGGGCTGGCAGGTGCGGAGACGGCGGGAGAGGGCACTGGAGATCGAGAAGGAGCCAGCCGGGGGGGGGGAGGCCGTGTGGCCCCGGGTGTGAGAGCCCAGGACTGCCTGGGCTCCGTTCTCGCTCTGCCACAGTTTCCCCATCTGTACCGCAGGGTTACTGAGATGCCCACCTCAGAGGTTGATGGGAGGATTAAATCGGTTAGCGCAAACAGAGGATGCACAGAAAGCTTTTCGTACGGCACCTGGCAGCGGGCAGATTGTAGCCGCGAGGATGTTATAATTACACTTCATCTTCCTGTACAGGGTGCAGCCGAAAGGGCTGAAGGAGGAGGTCGGCCGTCAGTTAGCCACGCGTGCAGGGTGTTTGGAATGTGCCAGAAACTGGTGGTGGTGGTGGTTGAAGGCGGGGATGGGTCGGGGCACCCAGGATGCCCGTGGTGCGTGGGCGTGTCTTCCCATCGTGACCCTGTGACTCCGGGAACCGTTGGCTAGAGGTTGGCGATGGCCATCTGACCTTTCTTGCGTGCAGGACGGGAGCTTGGCTGGTGGAGCCCCTGTGAGCCCACCCCGTGCACAGCCCTCAGGGCCCTTACGGTGACCCTGTGGGCCAGAGCGTCGGGTCGGGCCGCAGGCGGCGTGGTGACGGGCCGCAGTGACTCAGTGATGCAGCCAGAGCCCGAGCCCTGGGTGTGCAGACCACAGAGGCCGTGGCCAAGGGCCACACCCGGCGTTTGCGCCAGCTTGTGATAGCCGGTGACCTCACCCAAGGGGTGGCCGGGGTCCCACTGGGAGACTCGTCCCATCAGTATCGTGGGGACTTTCCTCCCTCCCAGTGCTCATGGCCCCTGGCCTCAGTGGCTCCCAGGAACCCAGGGCTTTCCTGTGCTTAGTGTGGGGCTTGCAAAGGCTATAGTTCCCCCCGGTAAGTGCACCGAAGCAACCGGAAAGGCAGTGGGCTCTGGGCCAGGGGTGTCTGCACCCTAAGTGACCTGTTGTTCCTCCCTTCCAGGGCATGGTCTAGCGGCCCAGACAAGGACGTGGAACCAGCCCCCGGAGTTTCTGGTCCCGGCTGTCTCCGCCTCCGCTTGGCCTTGGGTAAGTCACTTTGGGAGGCCACGTGGGTCTGGAAGCAGGTGAGGACTGGAGGGCGGGGAGGGGGGGGGTTCTACCACTCTGTGGGGTCCTGCCTGCGGCTGGCCGACGGGGATTTCACCCAGCTCAGTGGGAAGAGCAGGGAAGACCAGAAGTCGGGGAGCAGGGGACAGCCTGCCCAGGACACCTGAGGTGGTCAGGAACCTGAGGCTCTGAGATGGAAAGAACCCACCCAGGTCCCGTGATCAGCTCGGCTCTCGCCCTAAGCTGGCCCGTCTTTCTCGTAGGTCCTTTGACCTCGGGTGCTTTGATTTGGGAATGTATCCAGTGATGGGAATAGGGCGTTCCCGAAAACTCCCACCTCCTAGGTCCTGCCCACCTCCCCCTCCCACAGAGGGGAAAGAGCTGCCTTCCCAGGGCCCCGGGGCCGAGCCTCCCCACCCCCACCTCCCTTCGCCCCCAGCCCTCCCCATGGTCTCACTGGGGCCTCTGAAAGCTTGGTGCAAACGCTGCCCCCTTCTCTGGCCCCACCTGCGTCCTTCCAGGCTTTTCTCTGCCCTCTCGTGGACTTCCCCCAGCCCCTCCACTCTGCCGCCCTTCCCGCCTCCCCAAAAGACTGACCACGGGAACCCCTTTCTCGCTCACAGCCCCGTGATCCTCTTGTCCGCCAGCACGGCAAAGCCCTGACCAGGCCCGGCCCCCCAGACCCGGAGCCCAGCTGCTCTCCCCTCAGTCAGGGGGTCAAGTCCACAGTAATTAGCATGACCTGCCAACTCTTGGTCTCTTTGAATCCACCACCCTCCTGGCCCCATCTCAGGCCACCGCCTGCTTTGGGTTCTAGGCAGGATCCCGGGGAAGCAAAATGCCTGTAATGTTCGAGTGCCGTTCTGACCCCAGGGCTGCACCTGTTACCTGTCCTCTGTCCTCTAGAGGCACTCTGGAGGGCTCCTGTGCCACCTGTTGGCTCCCCCGCCAGGAGGTGCTGGCTGGGCACTGAACAAGCTCTCCTGAGGGCCCAGGACCCCGCTGCCTCTGCTGTGGCGTCTGTCGCTCTTGCCGGGCTCCGTGTTCGGCTCTGTTCCCAAGTGAGGAAGTAGGTGGTGAGTGGGAGAAAGGCCTCTGGCTTTGGGTTTGTGTCCTCCAGATCCTACTGGGTGCACTTAACAGCCTCCCCAAGTCCAAGTCTCCTCTGTAAGAGGATTACTCACACCTCCCTCTTGGGGTGGTTGTAAGAGTGGAGGCCGGCGGGGGTGGGGGTTGGCGGGGAGCCTCAGCTGCCTCACAGCCCTTCTTCCTCTTCCTCCTCCCCGGCTTCTGGTAATTATGACAGTGACTGTCATTAGTCATCGGCCCTGCCCTGCCCTGCCCACCCCAGTGCTGTGAGCACCAGTTGAGGCCAGGGGTGTGGGGTCTGTTGCCAAAGACAGAAGGAGGCAGCACGGGGGAGGGGCCAGGCCCAGCCCGGGAGAGCCCACCTTCTAGATCCTAGAAGCATGTAATTCTCACCTTCCCACCCAGAAGGAATCCCCTTTAACGCTCAGCCGTGAGGCTAAGATTTGGACCCCAGACCTATTGAAGTGTGCGTATTTCCACCCTAATAAAGCCCCTTAAGGTTGCTGGGTGCCCAGCACGAGACCCAGTGCGCCCGAGGGGGCAGCAAGGCCGGGAGGCAGGTGCCAGGCTGCTGTTTCCCTTTGAGCGGACATGAGCGTTAGCAGGTCAGACCGGCAGACTCCCAGCACCCCCCAAACGTTGTCGCTTTCAGACCAGGCCCAGACACCCCTGCACTTCTCCTTGCTGACTGTCCCCCGAGGAAGCCCGCATCCCCCGGGTGGGGGGGGGCTCCGCCTCTTTTGTGTGGATGTTGGGGGTGTGCCCTCTGCCTTGGTCTTCCTGAGGGAGGAGTGTTTCTCCCACCACCCTGCCCTTCCTTCTCTAATCCGTCCTGTTCCCCCTTGTGAACGTGCTCCCAGGGTTGGGACCATGCTCCTGGGGGTTGGGACCGTGTTCCCAGGGATTGGGACCGTGCTTCCGGGGTTGGGACCGGAGCCCCAGGCGGGGCCTCTGCCTCGGGGGATAGATTAGTGTGGAAGGTGCTGCCTTAACCAGTTTCCCCTCCTTCCTTCCTCAGCTCTATGGGAGCTGCAAGATGGGAGGGGGAAAATCTGGCTCTGTGTGCAGGCACGCCTCGGAGACCCTGCAGATTTGGTTCCAGAGCACCGCAGTAAGGCAAATATCCCAATAAAGCGAGTCAATGAATGTTGTGGTTTCCCAGTGCATATAAAAGTTATGTTTATACAATACTGTAGTCTACTGAGTGTGAAATAGCATTAGGTCTAAAAAAACCCACCAGTGTATATACCTTAATTTAAAAATACCGGGGCACCTGGGTGGCTCAGTCAGTTAAGCGTCCGACTTCGGCTCAGGTCATGATCTCGAGGTCTGTGAGTTCGAGCCCCGCATCGGGCTCTGTGCTGACAGCTCAGAGCCTGGAGCCTGCTTCGGATTCTGTGTCTCGCTCTCTCTCTGACCCTCCCCCATTTGCTCTCTTTCTCTTTCAGAAATAAATAAATGTTCAAAAAAATTAAAAGAATACTTCATTACTGGAGCCCCTGGGTGACTCAGTCGGTTAAGTGTCCGACTCTTGATTTCAGCTCAGGTCATGATCTCACGAGTCGTGAGATTGAGCCCTGCGTGAGCTCTGCTATCAGCACAGAGCCTGCTGGAGATGCTCTCTCTACCTCTCTAAAAAAAACCAAACCAAACCAAAACAAAACAAAACGAAACAAAACAAAAGAAAATATTGCTAAAAAAATGCTAATCATCCAAAACAAAACAAAAGAAAATATTGCTAAAAAAATGCTAATCATCCTCTAAGCTTTCAGGGAGTTGTAATCAGTGATCACAGATCACCGTAACAAATATCATAATAAGGAAGCAGTTTGTGCTTTAAGTAGTGTAGTGATACGCCCCCCCCCCCCCCCCGCTCCCGCGAAAATTTCATGGTTGCTGCTCACAGAGATTTGGTTCACCACAGTTCTTCTGGAAGATGTTAGGTTACCTGGGGCATGGAGATTTGGGATTTTGCAGAAGAGGACGGGAGAGCGTGATCCCGGGCTAACCTCCCCTCTGGGTGTTGGGCTTGTCGCCCCCCTAAAGTGTTGCCTAGTCTGCGGGTTCCAGCTGGGTCCCGTGGAGAGCCATTCTCCAGGCCTTTCTGAGGTAGCGGCCGCTGCAGTTTGGAGGCAGGACGCTAGGAAAGGGGAAATCCTTCCTGTGTTGCCAGTTGAGGGTTATTTTTGCAGGGATTTGGGATGACTTTGCAATATCACTTCCCGTGGGCGTCCCCTTCACCCCTCAACCACAGAGGCAGACCCTGCATGACAAGCGTTGTGGGCAAATGCCAGGCAAATGTGCATGTGGGCATGCACCTGCACACACACACACACACACACACACACACACACCGTGAGCCTGCAGACTTGGCTTGGCATTCTGATGGGGGCGGCGGGGGCGGGGGGTGTGATGGGGGCGGCTGTTGTCCTGGCCCGAATCAGCACTGCCAGCACCGGGCAGGAACTCACTGCCCGTCGGCATCTCTGAGCCTCTGCCGCGGGTAGCTCTCTCGTTGTGTCGTGGAGATGAAAGGCAGAGACAAGTGGGAAGGGGGCCGTCCCTGCCAGTGAGTCTGTGCTCAGCGCCCAAAGGGCGGGACACAGAGGGAGCCTCCGCAGTGAATGAATGGATGGGTGATCGAGCCATGTCCCCACGATCTCGCTGCTTGCTGGCACCTGGGCTGGGGCCCCCTGAGCCCGGTCCGAGCCCACACAGGGCCTCCCTTCTCTGCGACACAGGTGTCTCAGGGCGGCCCGCACCGATCCTCTCTTCCCAAGGCCCGGATTTCCGGATCAGCCCAGACTGCACGTGTTCTGTCCTGTGGCCCCCTTGACATTCCTGGACCTGACAGGCCGTATGTGCAGGTTTCTAGCTGAGAAGGACGCCCTGGGAACATACTTAACAAAGGTTTGCTCTGGTGGCTGTGCCTGGGGCCTCATAGCGTGTCCAGGAGACTGGCTCTTTCTCTGAAGTTAGAGACTATCTGGGTCGGAAAGTCACGGACGGGAAATTTGGAAGCCTGGAATGCCAGGATGATGGGCTCCGTGGGCCGCAGATCACTGTGGAAGGGCTGGGCCTGGGGAGGACATGGGGGGGGGGGGGGGCGCGGTGTCAGCCGGACCTTCTGACCTCCCTCCCTGACTTGCTTCTTCTCCCCAAGTGCCAAGCACCGTGTCCTTCCTGTGTTTTACGCGCCGTGCTAATCGGTTGTGGGCTTATTCCCAGCCGTGCCCTGGGTGAATGGAATTCAACCCTGTGTCCCCGGGGGTTGAGGGCAGGAAAGGACGTGGGCCGCAGCCCGAACGCTCAAGTCTGTCGATTCCTCCCCGAACGCTGCCTTCTTTTGCGCCCCCTTATCCGGCCGGCACGGGAGCTCGGTGTCCGGCTAGTGTAGGAGCTGACTCGGCCTAGAAAAGAGGGAAGGCATTCGTGCCTTGCCTTCCCAACCAGACAATAAGCAGCACGAAAGCATCTTCTCCTTCTGCGTATCCCCAGCACATAGCGCTGTGTTTTTCACCTGCTACGTGCCCTGTGAATGCAGGCTGATCGACACTGGCTGTGTGTGAGTTTGTACCTTGGTCTCAACTCTCCCTGCCGAATCTATGGCTTCTGGTGCTGTGATTTAAGGAGTAAAACCGGCAGGGGCGCCTGGGTGGCTGTCGGTTGAGCATCTGACTTCAGCTCAGGTCGTGATCTCATAGTCCCTGAGTTCAAGCCCTGCGTCGGGCTCGGTGCTGACAGCTCGGAGCCTGGAGCCTGCTTCGGATTCTGTGTCTCCCTCTCTCTCTCCGCCCCTCCCCTGCTTATGCTCTGTCTCCCTCTCTCTCTCTCTCTCAAAAGTGAATAAATCTAAAAAAAAAAAACTTTTCTTTTAAAGAGTAAAAATGGCAAAGGGCAGCTTCTGTGAGCTGTCTGCACTCCTGATTATACACACGCTCTCCAATGACAACCAAAGGCTGCAGCCGCCGTGGCCACCGAGGGTCAGCCGGCCCGTCACCATTTGTGAGCCTCGTGTGTGAGCCGGGCTGATGCCATTGATGTTGAGAATGACTTACTGTTTTTATTTCTTCCCAAAGACATTAAACACGGATCAAATAGCATATGAGATGATGATTCACTGGCAGATTCCTTCCAAGTTTAAAAAAAAAAAAAAAAGAAAGAAAAAGAAAAAAATTTTTGGTTTAGTGAGCTGAGCCCCGAGTGGTACCAAACCAGCATTTGGTGGCAGCCGTGTCCCCAGTAGCTCTGCCGTGGGGAGGGACCTACATCCCAGCGAAGCGAGCGGACTTCCCAGCTGCTGCAAACGCGTCCACCGGGGCTCAAACATGCCTCGGGGTCCACACAGCCCAAAGTCCTGATTCCCAGACAGGAAAGCAAGGCTGTGAAACACATGACCTTCCGGGCCTCTGACTCCGCTCCGAGGCTGGGAGTGAGCGCTGTGCTAATAACAATTAACTTCTCTGCTCATACACATGCCGGCTTGCCTCCCTCACAGCGCTGGGTCGGGCCTTACCCTTTACCTGAAAACGAATTCAGAGGCACCTTTTCAGACGTTTTTTGACCTGGACTTGACAAATTTGAACTGCCCTTCGAGTCATTAGTCTGAATTCCTAGGATTTGATGGCATTTTTTTGCTTCTGCCCCCGAGCTGCCCCACCTCCCCACACCCTACCTTTGTTAATCTATCCATTGGTTCCATATTGTTCTGCACTGTTCAGTACTGTGATGTTATTGGTGCCATATGTTATATGGTTATTATGTCACTGCTCAAGAAGGGGCCTCACGGCTCTACAGGCCTGTCCCCAGCCTGCCCTGGCAGAGCACGGCTCCGGCATGTTCTTCCCGGGAGGCTCACGGCGGCTCCCTGTTGATGTCCTCAGGTTCCCGTGTGCAGTGAGGTCCCGGTGTGCAGTCTAAACCGGGTGAGGGTCCAGACGTGGTGGAGGGAGTGAGTGAGTGAATGGTAAACGCGGCCCATGCTCTTTTCTCTAAGATAAGAACGAGCCCAGGAGGGAAGCCCTCCGTGGTCCCAAACACTGATGTGCTGGAAAGGCCGTCGTCAGCACCCCCCACCCCTGCCCCACCAGGCCTGTGTTCTCCTCCACTGGGAGCCGGCGAACAGACTGAGGCTTTGCACAATCGGGGGGGGGGGGGGGGGGCACACCAGTATGGGCGTGGGGCGTGGTATATACATAATGTATGTGCCGTGGGGTGTGGAGGGGTGCGGTGTGGGGATGTGTTGTGAGTGCACACCCTGTCCTGTGCAGATCTGAGCCGCCCAGCCTCCTCGGAACACTGGGGCTTGCTCTGGGCGAATTCCAGAACTCTCCTTCCGCACCTGCTGCTTCCCCGTCCTTGAGGGGCGCGTCCTGTGCAGAAACCGTCTCCTCCATGCACCACGGGCCCGAACCAGGCAGAAGCCACAACTGAGTCCCCGGGAGACATCTGGCCCGTAGAGAAGAGCCCAGCCTCTCCCTCAGGGGCTCCCCCTTCCCCCGGGGGGCTCACAGTGTCCCACGGCCGGCAGGGAAGGAGCAGCCCCCACTGGGGCTCTGCCCTGCCGTCATAGGCCTGTCCTTTTCTTCTGTCCTTTTCTTCTCATTTTCTCTGAAGAACAGAAGTTGGAATTTCACTGACCCGGACCCGCACCGGTTGTGTCTGGGCCGCTGGGATCCCGGGTTTTCATGGTCGGTGCTGGGCCCGCGGGCGAGAAGTGGCCGTAAGAAGTGCAGGCCGCCCACGAGCCCCGGCCGGCCTTGGCCTCGGCCTCCAGCCCGGTTCTGTTCGATACTGCAATTAAGCTCATTAAGCGCGTCACCCGTTTCTTTTCTCCTCCAAGCTGTGACGTTACCTCCCGGTATTTGTCGGATGCTTTCCAGTTGTCGGTCCTTTTACACCCTTCAGTTTCCCATTATCTTCACGGCTACCACAGCAGCAGGTACGGACTGTTCCTCAGGAAACTGAGGCCCAGAGAAGTTATGAGAACAGCGGAGGCCGTAAGGGAGGCAGGGGAGCCCGGCAGGAGCCCAGGCTGGCTATTTTCTGCGCACCTGCTGCCCGGCGTGGCCCTTTTGTGCGCGGCACCTCCCACCGGGCATTCTGGTCCCGTGGACAGAGGAGCGCGTGGAGACTGGGCCTGGCCCAGGGCGCCCTCTGCCTCCCAAGAGCTGTGCCGCTGACCCGGGTGTGCGGACACTGCCCCCTAGGATCCGTTTCCCTCCTGGGGGGTGTTGTCCGCCCTGGTGTTCCGACACCTGGCACAGAGGGGAAACGGAAACGTTTGCCGGGGTGAGGGAACCAATCCAGAAATTTCACCGCCCACGCCAGCCCGGCGGTGAGCGGTCTGTCCCCATAAGCCTCAAAGCTCACACAGGGATGGTCATACGTGGCAGTTTTGGCTTTCAGTCTTGTTTTGGATCCTGCCTAGAGTTCTTTTCCTGTTGTTAGCAGATTCTACAAGGGGGAGGATTGTTCTCTTGGGCATTTCCTCTTCCTCTCCCCTCTTCCGTCTTTCCCCAGAGGCTCATTTCTGTCTGTTCCACTAACCTACCTTCCTCCGCTGGGCAAGCAGTTCAAAGGGCTCCTCCCCGCGAGACTCAAGTGGCAGTGATGTTGGGTCGAGGCGGGGGGGGGCGCCGCCACTCAGGTGACCCCCGCTGGAGGGCGGCAGT
>NW_026058171.1:552-58564 GCF_023721935.1 Panthera uncia | reverse complement strand
CTCTCTCTGTCTCAAAAATAAATAAACGTTAAAAAAAATTAAAAAAAAATATTGGTTAAAACAAATAACTGCAAAAGTACAGTTATTTAAGTGTACCCTATGAATGTCTGCAAATTACAAATGAAAAATAACCATTTTAAGGGTAAACATAAGCTAGCTTGTTACGTTTCATGAGATCAATTTGGGGCCTGAATAATCTAGAATTGATAAGGATAATGATAATGTTAAGTTTGGTTTCATTTTGGTTTCACATATAGATATTTATTCATGTGGAAGCAACTGTCAGGTATATTTTCAAAAGTCTAGGAATTTAAATGAAAACTCAAAGAAAGTAGTTTTATTGATTATATTTTCATGACGAATGTTAGTCCTGCTTTTCTTATGTCTTAACAAGTCAGTCTATGGGATCACTAATGCATGCATTATGTATCAAATAATAGTTTTATTGACAATATAAAGTTAGTAGGTACATATTATGATGTTATAATGTAGGCTGGCTATAACTTTTTACCACTTAGTCTATGAATGGTTTAAAAATTTTTTTAAATGTTTATTTAAAGAGAGAGAAAGACAGAGTGTGAGTGGGGGAGAGGTGGAGAGAAAGGGAGACACAGAGTCTGAAGCAGGCTTCAGGCTCTGAGCTGTCAGCGCAGAGCCCAACATGGGGCTCAAACCCAGGACCATGAAATCATGACCTGAGCTGAGGTCGGATGCTTACCCATCTGAGCCACCCAGGTGCCCCCTCTATGAGTAGTTTCAGGTGGGTTATCTTACTCATTTACCTCTCCTTAAGATTAATCATGTTGATGCTTGGTGTTATATTTTCACATAGCTTTCTATTAATTTGCATATATATGCATATATCTATATTTTAAAAACACAAATTGCATTTTAATGTATATATTGCATATTGCCTCAATAATTTAACTTACATTTGGGAGAATTTTCTATGATAGAACGCATAGGTTTCCCTTTTTCTTTCTTTAAAAAAAATTTTTTTTTAACGTTTATTTATTTTTGAGACAGAGACAGAGCATGAATGGGGGAGGGTCAGAGAGAGAGGAAGACACAGAATCTGAAACAGGCTCCAGGCTCTTAGCTGTCAGCGCAGAGCCCGACGCGGGGCTTGAACTCACGGACTGCGAGATCATTACCTGAGCCGAAGTCAGACGCTTAACCGACCGAACCACCCAGGCTCCCCAACATTTTATATTCTTACCAATAGTGTAAAGACATGCCAATATTAGATTTTATTGTTTTTCTTTTTTTTTCAGTTTATTCTAAGTTGCTGGTAAACTTGAATTCCCACAGTTTCTAATGATTTATCATTTTATATGTTTATTTGAACTTTGTGTTTATTCTTATTTCTATATAATTGCTTATATATGTGTTAAAGGCATTTCTATTTCTTTAGAAGATAAATTTGTAGAAATCCTTTATATACTATAATCCTCATTCTCTCTTTTGTTTAAGGGATTTTGTTATTCAGTTTTATTAAGTCAAATTGTAAAATTCTCTTTTATGGCATCTGGTTTTGTTTATAAAGGCTTTCTTTGCAAAAATGTAATTTTCTATATTTTCTTTTAAAAGTCGTTTTCTTGTTTAGATCTTTAGTATGACAGGGACTTATTTTTGTGAATATGTGATATGATGATCTATATAGCTTTTCAAATGAATAATTTTTTAACACTATTTTTCTCAATTACTGAAATGTCAATGCTCTTATATATGAATTCTTCTTATAGGTTTAGGTCTGTTCTGTGTATTTGGATCCATTTATGCACTCCATCATTGCTAGGACAATTAGACTCTCTCTTAGCTACTAAACTTTTCTCAATGGTTTGGTATTTGAGTTGTCAAGTGAATCACTCACTATTCCTTTCCATTTCTTTAATTTGTTTAATGTTTATTCACTTTTTTGAGAGAGAGAGAGAGAGAGAGAGAGAGAGCGCACGCAAGTGGGGGAAGGGCAGAGAGAGAGGGAGACACAGAATCTGAAACAGGCTCCAGGCTCTGAGTGGTCAGCACAGAGCCCGATGCAGGGCTCGAACCCACGAACTGTGAGATCATGACCTGAGCCGAAGTCGGACACTTAACTGACCGAGCCACCCAGGCACCCCTATTCTCTTCCATTTCTTTTAAGATATTGTTGTTTTGCTCGTGTACTTTTTCAACTGAATCCTAGAATCACTTCGTAAAGTTCTATTAAATTTCTGTTTGAATTTGATTAAGACTGCACTGATTTTACAGATTTGAGGAAAGTTGATAGGCTTCTGATTTTTTACCTTTAATCCAGAGCAAGGTGTGATTCTCTGATCCTGTCTTGTGTCCACCAGTAAAGTTTAAATTTAATAGCTTTCTTGATATCTCTCTTGTACATCAATTCTTATGTTAATTCGTTGGCATTTTACAGATTTTGTGGCTATTATAAACTGGATTTTTCCTAAAGCAAAAAACAGTACTTCAGCCAACAATTGTTGTCCACTAGCTGAACTACTGAACTACTATCATTATCTATCATGTCACATCATGGTCTGCAAGTCTCAGAATACATTTTAATATGTAGGTGGCTCTTTCAAACTGTTTAAAGGCCAAGGATCCAATATTTCTTTTTCCTGTCATCCAAAAATGTTGTCTGATTTAACACCGCTGAAAACTGTCAATGTATGTGACTGTTTTTTCCTTGCTCTGTATTTCATATCCTGTCTGTCGGCAGTCATGGGCTTTCCTTGCATGTCTCCAGTTTTCCACATTTTATTCTTTATTTCCTCCATCCTTTGGGAAAGAGAAATTCCTTACGTGGAGTGTGATAGTTTTATTGTAGTTTAGACCCCTTACCTCTTGGAATATCTTATTGTCTCTTAGGAATAGGAACTACAAAAGAGGCACCTGGGTGGCTCAGTCGGTTAAGTGTCTGACTTCGGCTCAGGTCATGATCTCCTGGTTCACGAGTTTGAGCCCCTCGTGGGGCTCTGCGCTGATGGCTCAGAGCCTGGAGCCTGCTTCGGATTCTGTGTCTTAATCTCTCTCTGCCCCTCCCCTGTTCGTGCTCACTCTCTCTGTCTCAAAAATAAATAAACATTAAAAAGAATTAAAAAAAAAAACCAATAAGAACTGTAAGAAAGCTAGGATTTGTAAGATAATCCCAATCCTTCCATCCCTTTAGAGGTGTCCTTTTTTAAGTGAGTCGTTGCCAATATATGGTTTATGGCATAGTGGTCGACAACTGGTTTATTTTGTGAAACAAATAGTTGTTTATTTCATGAAAATTTTTTTGGACAAGTGATGTCATTTTAGTTATTTCAGTTACCAGCTGTTACCACTGGGATGCACAAGGCACAGTGGAAAGGAGCCAGCCGAGTGTGGGTTCTGGTCAGAGGGTCCTAGGAAAGCCAGGTCCTGAAGGTGAAGCCCCGGAAACAGCCGCCAGGTGGCGCCAGGCTGCACAGGCTGCACCAGGATGTGCGATCAAGGGCTGGCAGCTGCGAGTCAGCCTGAGATTCCAGGGGCCTCGAGAGCTGGCCCTCCACAGGCTCCGTGGGCCCGGGAAGCCCCTTCCTCAAGCCTCCCAGAGGTTTTGCTCCCGTGCAGGAGTCCGGCCCCGGTCTGGGCCGGCCTCAGTGGTGCCTGTCTGTTGGAGGTGCGGCTCCGAGGTCACAGCCTGGGCCTGGGCGCGGCCACGCCCGCAGGTGCAAGGTCAGCGCCGGCTCCTGGCCAAGCGGCTGGGGCGGTGACACTGGTGGGCAGGTCACCCTGTCCAAACTCCGCGTAATCCATAGCCAGAATGTGGGCGGCCGTCTGGAAGGGCCAGTGCTGGAGGTAGGCCACTGTGCCCTCGGCCCCCACCACCTGCTGGCCCCCGTGGTGGGTCACGGGCGCGCCAGCTCGTTTTCCGCAGCCTCTTCACCAGCGCCTTGCTCGGGTCAGTCTTGCAGCCCACGACGATGGGCACCTTCTTACTGAAGTCACTCACCTCCAGTCCCCAGGTAATGCTGTCAGAGCTGTATGGGCTGGTGTGGTCAGGCAGAGCAGGGGCCGCGGGCGGGCTGGATCCCAGCGGTGAGGAAAGTGGAAGGCGCACGCTGGTGGGGGGAGGTCAGAAGTTTTTTAATCTCAACTTTTTTCCCTTTTAGAGAACCTTGTGTGTTTTATCAATCCAACTCTCCTGGCCGAGGTAGATCTAAAATCGTGGGCACAGTCATTCAAAGTAGTATTTGGAGATTTCAAATCTAGTTTGAAGTCACGTTATAAACCGGATGACTAAGTGGCACAAGTAAAATAGAAATCACCATTTGTGCTCAAATTTAGTATTACTGGGACTGTTACGGGCATTTAGGTTCCGTATGCCTCATATTCTCAGGCTTTAGTGTAGAAATAAACACAATCCTTACTTAAAGGTATAAAAATACCTGTTTGTAAAACACTTTATAAATTTGAAGTACATTTAATTCCTGATATCTCACCACTATATTCTGATGTTCTAAGTGGAGCACAGTATTGAGGCTTTAAAAGCATGGATAATACATTTTCATTTTCATTCATTAAGAACACCCATAGTGAAAGGTAATTATTTTCCCTTGATTATGAAACACTAGGTTGCCATGCTGTATGCAGAAATTTTGTTTAATTATAAACAGAACAGACCGGGATTTGACATGGTGACAATGGCTAGAAAAGTAAGGTTTAAGAGCTTTTCAAGCTGTGCTGGCTTCATTCATGTGGAACTGTCCTTTTTGCGGACTTCTGATTGCTTGCTGAGGAACTGAAAGGGGAAAGTGTCCCTCTCTGACTCCTAATACTAATGTCAATCTAATTATAAAGCCAGCCCATCTTTCTCTCTTTCATAATGCAAAGTTATAAGTCAATTACCTAATGTCTCTGGTAGAAAGAATAAAAGGGAGCGCTAAATTTTTTTTTAATGTTTATTTATTTTTATTTTATTTTATTTTTTTTATTTTTTTTATTTTTTTTTTTAAATATGTGTTGACTGTTTATGTTATCAGTAAAGCTTTTGCTTAATGGTAGGCTATTCAACGTTTTTTATTTTTGGGACAGAGAGAGACAGAGCATGAACGGGGGAGGAGCAGAGAGAGAGGGAGACACAGAATCGGAAACAGGCTCCAGGCTCCGAGCCATCAGCCCAGAGCCTGACGCGGGGCTCGAACTCACGGACCGCGAGATCGTGACCTGGCTGAAGTCGGACGCTTAACCGACTGCGCCACCCAGGCGCCCCTTATTTTATTTTTTGAGACAGAGAGACAGAGCCTGAGTGGAGGAGGGATACAGAGAGAGGGAGACACAGAATCTTAAGCAGGCCCCAGGCTCTGAGCTGACAGTACAGAGTTTGTCATGGGGTTTGAACTCACGAACTGTGAGATCATGACCTGAGCAGAAGTCTGGCGCTTAAGCGTCTGAGACAGCCAGGCGCCCCTAAAAGGAAGCCTTTTTTAAAACACAGATGACATATTCTATAAACATTTCCTCAGTGTCCTTTGTCAAGCTTTTATGGTGGCAGGTAATTTATAGACCTCTTCTATAATCCTCATAACTACAGAACCTATTCTGTAGTAAATTTGGTTCCCCCCATTTTACCAAAATGACTATTTCTTGTAGCTGTTGTGTGTGAAAAACGATAGAGCGATATTGAGGCTCCACCTGTTATCTTCCTGCACAGCGAATTTACTTTTGCTTCTGGAATGCAGGAAGTTTGGGGGAAGGACTCTTCACTCTCATCTGGAATTGAGCTGATTCGCAGCTGTATTTAAATTTTTGTGAAAGCTGCTGTATTTCTAGTTGCCTTTGCTCCAGCCCCTTATGAGTCCTAAGTGATGTCTAGAAGTGTTGACTGGATTCTTCCCCTTGGTGGGCTCTCCTTTTCCATTTTTTAAATCTCCTCAGTGTACTGAGACCACTGAACTCTTGCATTCTGCTCAGCTTTTCACCTTCCTGGCCACCACTTAAAAAAAAAGCCAATGACTCAAGGGAGATGATAATGAATTTGAGCGTTGCCTCTTGGGGATATTGGCCCCTCAAGTCCTTGCTGCCTTGGAAGCACCTTGCCTTCCGTGTTTTTGTTCTTTTTGTTTTTCTTTTTAAAAAGTATTCTACCCAGGTTTCCTAGATTTCAGCATCAAATGGGTGACACCAACTAACTGTCGTAGACACGAATGGAAATCTTTCTCGCGGGCTTTGTCTGGGAGCCCATTGATTTAGTTCTGGAAGCAAATTTCATCGTTGTTCTGGAATCATGTTGATGTCATTGCTCTCCCTCTCCTACCAATATCAATTCACGATCCATGAACGCTGAAATCAAATAGTGCATTCTACAGTATTTCTCTTAAGTGGGAAGCTTTGTTCACCTGAGAGTTGGTGGACAGGTACCCATTTCCAAATGCTGCAGTAGCTATTACTGTAACAACTAGAAGAGAGATAAACAATAAGATTAGATGGTGAGAATTCAGATTGCCTTTCACCCAAATTCTGATGATAATTTAGACTATGTCAGATCTCTAGTAAAGCACACAGAATACATTGAAGCCTGTTGTGTATATAATGTAAAGGTCCATTAGAAAGTTTGGGATGTTACTTCCATGTCAGAAACTTGAATATCATTACTTTGCTTGATATTTCCCTAACTAGTCCAGTAATGAGACCCTAAATAGAACAGTGATGATTAACCATGGTTATAGTTGAATCACTTGGGGTGCTTTAAAAAATGTATTTTACTCCAGGTCCCGTCCACAAAGATTCTGATTGAATTGACCTGGGATGGGACACAGGTGACTTCTCATTTCATATCTCTGATGTGAATCCTACTGAGCCACAAAGCTTTTTCTTCTCCGTAACATTTTCTTCTACATCTCTGGTCTTTTTCTTAATCTGAATTTCCAAGTTCACTATACCCTAGAACACTTATTTATGTATTAATTCCTTATCACATTGTCTTACACATATCTTGCCTTACCATCTAAACTGTCAACTCTTTGATTAGGGACGATTTCTCAACCTTATTTTATGTAACTATTGACACAGCCCGGTCTTTGGCAAAGAAAAGGTACATGAAGGTGAAACAAAAAACAAAACAAAACAAAACAAAAACCCCCAAATCCCCCACAAAACCACAACAGAATACCATTCATAGAAAGCTCGTTTGCTTAATACTTGATAAACTACTTAAGATTAAATGTGAGCACCTGAAAGCAGATATTAGCAAAAGAATACACCGGAGGCAACAGATGAACTTACTAAATGCTTTTGTTTTAGAGATAAGAGAAGTTCAGAGGTGAAGAGAGAGCAAAGGCTGGATAAAATAGGAGAGAGTGGTGGTGTAGGGGGTGCGGGGAGGGGGGAGAGAACAAAAGGAACAGAGTGTGTCTGAGTAACTGGCATACTGAGTGGCTGGAGAAATTTTAATAAAAGGCATCACTGTTCAATTTTAGTTTGTCTTACTGCAATTAAAAAAATAGTAAATTCTCTGTCTCACCCAAGAAATCAGCAAAGAAGTTTGCTACATACTACCTTAGAAAACCTACTGTAACTTGTTTAGCTTAGCATTTTTTTTTTTTAATAGTGTGAAGTGGCTGATTACCATGTGTGGTGGTCCCATGGGCCAACAGAGACCAAAACACGGGCAAGTGCTGGGGCGGCTGGGTGGCTCAGTCGGTTGAGCGGCTGACTTCGGCTCAGGTCACGATCTCGCGGTCCGTGGGTTCGAGCCCCACGTTGGGCTCTGTGCTGACAGCTCAGAGCCTGGAGCCTGTTTCAGATTCTGTGTCTCCCTCTCTCTGTGACCCTCCCCCGTTCATGCTCTGTCTCTCTCTGTCTCAAAAATAAATAAACGTTAAAAAAAAATTAAAAAACAAAAAAACCACGGGCAAGTGAAGGCGGTGGTCAGTGTGCTCCCTGACCTGAGCTAATTCGATGGCGGTCAGAGCTTGGAGTCAGCACCGACTGCTTAAAAGAGCCAGTATAGAAATCTGGAGGGAGGTCATTAGACTTTCGGTAGAAAATTCAATGGAGGCTCAAGCCAGTATCTTTTAAATCTTATGTCTTGATGCTTTAAGGTTTTAAGATGTGAAAGCTTATTAAGTCATCACGCTGGCCATAGAAGGAAACTGCTTTTTCTTACTTGGTGTAAGGAGCATGTGTATGTATGTTTATAGCACCCTGCCTGCATTTCAATCCTGACTCCATCATGTGTTTCCCATATGACCTGGGGAAAGTTATTCAGTTTATCAGTTCTCAGATTTCTTAACAGAAGAGCAGAGATAATAATAGTTCCAAGCTCGGAAAGTTGTTACGAAGATCCAGCGAATTGAGACACGTAGATTTCTGAGCCGGGCGCCTGGCACACGGCAAGCATGCCAAAGTTGTGAACTGTCATCATTTTTATTGTGGTGCTGTCATTCTTCACCCTGCGTGGCATTGGTCACCCATGGAGTTTGAAACAAGAAAAAAACAACACACATGCTCCAGTTCTAACCCAAAGCCATGAGTCAGAATGTCTGGAATTGGAGTCTGGGCATGTGTGGAAGAAAACCCAGAGATTCTGAAGTATAGTCAGCTCTATGGAGCACATCTATGATGTGTTCTCAGGTGGAAAAATGTGAAGATGAGCAAGGATGGCAATGCCCTTTAGAAACTGCATCGCTCAAGGCACAGAACTCGAGCTACGAAGCCCTATACCTGTCAATACTAAAGCCAAGTGATGTCCAAAAGTCTTTGGCTATCAAGTGGAGGTGTGGAAAAGCAGTTGTTGAACACGTCTGGGGGTCTGGGTGGAACAAGTCCTTGAGGGAAGAATGTTTGCCTGTGTGTTTCCAAGTGGCTCCTATTGAAAGACAATAGCATTTTTTTCTGTGTGATTTGTCTTGAAAATGAATTCATGGACCAAGAGAAGCCAGTTGGTGTCCATGGTCATGAAGGTTCCCATTAAAAGGCAGAAATGTGTTTTTCCTCCAAAGTGAATACACCTGTTATTGTTTCCCTGTTACTTGCATTTTAGGAGGCTAGAATGGGAGTAATTATGTTCTGCCCTTGTGACGAGGTGGACTTTCCCAGAGAGTTGTGGTTTCCTGGAATCCCGATTGCCTGCCATTGAGTACTATGCTTCCGCAATTTTTGTTGCTCGTAAGACACTTGACCGCGTGTACATGCTTTTAATTTCTTTCTCAGATTTTTAAGTGGTTCTTTATTGTTTTGGTTACAGGATAATAAAGGCTAATCCGATTGGCTGGTATTCTAGATTTTCCAGTGCAATTACTTTGTGCTTGCTTTAGTCAATTGAACCTCTTCCGGTTGTACCAAACCCTCTAAGGATAGAGGTGATTTCTGGTGTAGCTGTTATAATTAGCCTAGCAATGAACTTTTGCCAGAAGACTCACTTCTTCTCTCCTGTTGCTCCCTTTACAATCGAAGGATAGGCCAATGATAATTATAAGGATACAGAAACTTGTATTAGGGATTCAGGAACAATCATATGTCCACAATATTGACCAAATTCTTATTTAGAGGGAGGCAGAAGATTGCAGAGATTAAAAAGAAAATACTTGGAGGTATATTTTTCTTGGGAAAGTTACTTAGCTTCTTCATGTTTCTATCTGTAAAATGGTGATAAAAATCTTAGTAAGTACTTTGTAAAATTGTTAGAAAAATTAAATTAGTTTTCTTTATAAAGCGTATATAACAGTCACAAGCACATAGTAAGCATTATATTAATGTAGTTAAATAGAGAAAAATAAAGTTAGGGCTGCAAAAAGTCATAGCCCATTTGAGGAAACATGTATGGCTTTCTCTCCCAATTCTTGCCTAGCTATTCAGATATAGACTCTGATCTTATTATTTGACTTCTTTGCCATCCAGATCACATAGTTTGATTTTTCATCTTACTGGATTTGCCAAATGTGAAAGGAATAATTCTGTGACCACCTGTGATTTTCATTAGTATTTTTTACTTTCATTCAAAAGGGCTCTTGTTACAGTCAGACTACCATAAAATTTGCAGAGGAAAAGCAAACCCCACTTGAGTGCTCTCTTTTGGAATCATCTTGGGTTCCATATCTGACTTCTAGAGTGCAGCAAAGAAAGGAAGATCTTTTTATGCTCTGTTGGTGAGTTCTTAATTCTTGTGTTTTGTCATTTCTGTAGAACTGGAACTTTGTTACTTAAAATGGTTCCTGCACTCAGTCATTGGTCAGCCCAAGCATGTTGTAGCATTTGCTGTTGGTTTCCCACCCCTATTTCTCAGGACTTACCATGTTTGTGCCTCACATCAGACTTCCACAAACCATGGTCTTCCAGAGGACTTTCTCTGAAGCTGAAAAGTAAAAACTCTGCCTATGTCCATGGCTGGCCCAAAGTGAAGGCTGGCCCAAAGTTGTTGGCTCTCAGTTGTTAGCTGATGGGAGGTAGTATCCAAATACACCAGGTCCTTTTCCCTCAGGTTCAATCCAGGAGTCTTCCAAATTCCTAGTGGATTAAGCACTAGGAACCCTCTTTATGGAACACTTTTCCTTCCTTGACTGACTTCTCCATTTCCTAGCTGATGTTCCTTCCCTTCCCAAATAGACGTATTGTATTCAAATATTTGTATCAGCATCTGTTTCTAGGGGGTCCCAGTCGGAGAGCCCCATGTTCTTTCAATGTGTAGAACGGAAGTTAAAGTGATGAAGTAAAATTTGAGGTACCCCTGAGGTGCAGGAGAAGCTGGGATTGGGTGTTGCTACTGCAACATCTATTGATGTCACAAGTGATGTGGGAGATCAGAGCAAGTCAAGAGTTGATGTATCATGTAAGGAACAGAAGTGTCTAGGTGATAAATACATACTTCCTTTTTATTTTGAGACCTATCCCTAGTATTTCTCTGGATTGAGTACCACTCAGTCTAGAGGATTTGAGGGAGGGCTACTTCACAGATTACAAAGAGCAAATGACTAGAAATACATGCTAGATGGTTGTACCATTCTAGATCTTTAAAAATGACAAGTACCAGGGGTACTTAGGTGGCCCACTTGGTTAAGCATCTGACTCTTGGTTTTGACTCAGATCATGATCTCGCGGTTCGTGGGTTTGAGTCCTGAATCGGGTTCCACATTGGCAGTGTTGAGCCTGGTTGGGGTTCTGTCTCTTTCTCTCTCTGTCCCTTCCCTGCTCATGCTATCTCTCTCTCTCTCTCTCTCAAAATAAATAAATTACAAAATGAAAAATACCAGCTCCATGTATACGTGAAGTCAGCAACTGAAAATTTGCAGACTATTACACTATACTATTCTGTATATAAAACTCCTGTGTCTTGCCCCACTAATCCTTGAGTGAGCCCCCACAGAGCCCCATTCTCTGTCCTGGCATTCAGACACTGTTTATCTAGACCATTTTCCATAGACCCAACCCTATTTTATCTACAACTGCCTCCTGTATATCCTTGGCTTCGGTGACTTTATTTTGTTCATTTTTCTCCAAACACAGGGCAGGCATTCTTGGATATGGTCATGTTTCCTGCTGTTTTCCTAACTGTAATTCTCTCCCATTCTCCTCCGTAAAACTAAATTTTTATTCTCCATTTAGGCTGCATCAGCTGGGATAAAGTTCAATTGTAAGTGAAAGAAAACTCAACGAATAGTGGCTTAACAATGTAAGAGATTTATTTGTTTCATGTGACAAGAAATTTGGAAGTGGGAAGTTCATTTGGTAGAGTTTAGTGGTTTCATCATGGACCTGGGTCCCTTTCATCCTTAAACTGTGTTTTTCATCCTCACGGTTATATGATGGCTGTTCCATCTCTAGGCATTGTATCCTTGTTCCATGTAGAAAAAAGGGAAAAGATAAAGGGTAAAAGCAGAATGCTAAAACTTACAACACTGTCCATTCAAAAAGCCTTGTCAATGACTTCTGCTTTCATTTCATTGGCTGGAAGTGAGTCACATGGCTAAACCCAGCTGTGGAGGATTCTGGAAAAGTATCTTAATTCTCTCGTCTTTATTACAGAAGTTAAGAAAAAGATAAGGGTGTGAATGATTTTTGCATATCTAATTCACAGCATCCAAACACTCAGCTTTTAGCATTCATGAACTCCAGAAACACTTTATTTGTGACAACAATTTTATTTATACTTTAACCAATGTTGTCGTGAATGAAAAAGACCTATATGTTTTCATTCATATGTGTTTTACCTCTGATTGAATTGGCAACAACTGTGAATTTCATCTTGTCATGTGACTAGCACCTACTTAAATGGTTCTTGAAACTAAACTTACTCCACTGAGGATGAATCAAGCTAATGGAGAGAAGCCACTGCAAACAGGACTGGCGAGATCCATGCTAATGATTTCACTTTGCTGGCTGTGCCTCCTTCAGTCTGTTCCTAGTCAATCCTGTTTCATGGGCGGGTGGTTCAAAGCCACTGGGCATTGTATGGACTGAAAGAAGTGTTCAGAGCTGAGGAAGAGATATGAATAAAATGCATTTAGGAAAGTGGGTGTCGATGTGGGCAACTTGAGGGAATAAAACAATGTCGTTCTTTAAAAATTTTTTTTTATTTATTTGAGAGAGAGATAGAGCATGAGTGGGAGAGGGGCAGAGAGAGAGGGAGAGAGAATCCTGAGTGGGCTCTGAGCTGTCAGCGTGGAACTTGATGCAGGGCTTGGACTCACTGTGAGATCATGACCTGAGCCGAAGTCGGACACTCAACCGACTGAGCCACTCAGGCGCCCCTGTTTATTTTTATTAAATATTATTTTATTAAAAATATTTTTATTTATTTTTGAGAGAGACAGAATGCAGATGGAGGAGGGGCAGAGAGAGAGGGAGACACAGAATCCAAAGCAGGCTCCAGGCTCCTACCTGTCAGCACAGTGCCTGACTTGGGGCTCGAACTCAGGAACTGTGAGATCATGACCTGAGTGGAAGTCGGACACCTATCCAACTGAGCCACCCAGGTGCCCCTATTACTTATACTTTTTATGGTGGTTGACAGGACAAAAATTCTATGAGTTTAAGAATACTTTGGAAAAAAAAAAGAGTACTTTGAATAATTTGTAATGTATTAATCGCTAAAATATATGTATATTTGAAATATAACAATAAATACATGTGTGAAACACTATTCCACCTACATTCAGTGTGTAGTGCTTATTATAATGCTGCCTTCTAGAATTTAATAGAAATGGTCTAGAAGGAGCGGGGAGTAATCTGAGCAAAATAGCAAAGAGCAGTCAATTTCTCCAGATCTACTGCTAAATGTCCATTGTTTTCAGAAAAATTTAAAAATCTAAATAAGAGACATCTAGCCTCAAAGCACCTGGGTAGCTCAGTCGGTTACGCATCCGACTTTGGATCAGGTCATGATCTCATCGTTTATGAGTTCAAGCCCCGCTTCAGGCTCTGTGCCGACAGGTGGGAGCCTGGAGTCCGCTTCAGATTCTGTGTCTCCCTCTCTCTCTGCCCCTCCCCCACTCATGCTCTGTCTCTCTTTCTCTCTCTCTCTCTTTCTCTGTCTGTCTAAAATAAATAAACACTAAAAAAAAAAAAAGAGACATCTAGCCTTACAATCTGTAGGTTTACATTCAATAGGATAAACTAAGTGAGGGATGTTCATAATAGACTCTGGTTTCTCTGAAGGTAAAATTGCCATTTGAATTTCCTAAACTGGTCAATACTATTTTAATTGAGAGAAATTATGAAGAGTTACCCTGAGATGTTTGGCTTACTTTTTTTGGCCTTAATATGGAAGCCACTAAAATTCTACAACTCAGTGCAGCCATATTTAAAAAAAATCTTACTTATTTAAGTGATCTCTACACCCCATGTGGGGCTTGAACTCACAACCCTGAGATCAAGAGCAGCATGTTCTTCCAACTGAGCCAGCCAGGTGCCCCAAGTATAGCCATTTTTAATAAGAGACAGCGCTGTGTTGAAGCTGGCATGGATTTGGGACTCAGGCACTGATGTGCTCTCGAACTCCGTGACTTAATAGCTACCTACCATTGGTCATTTTATTTAACCTCTTTGGGTCTCGATTTCTTTCTTTTTTTTTTCTAATGTGTATTTATTTTTGAGAGAGAGAGAGAAACAGAGTGTGAGTGGGGGAGGGGGAGAGAGAGACAGAGGATGAGTCGGGGAGGGGGAGAGAGAGAGGGAGACACAGAATCCAAAGCAGGCTCCAGGCTCTGAGCTGTCAGCACAGAGCCCGTCGCGGGGCCCAAACTCATGAACCATGAGATCACGACCTGAGCCGAAGTCGGACGCGTAACCACCTGAGCCACCCAGGTGCCCTGGGTCTCGATTTCTTTATGTGTAAAAAGGAACTATTACTAGGATTATGGTGGGGATTAAATGGATTATATTATATTTAATGTACCTAGTACAAGTCTTATACATTTAGTGCTTATTAAATGATAGCTATTATTAGTATTGTCATTAAATTTTTTTTAACGTTTATTAATTTTTGAGAGACAGAGAGACAGAGCATGAGCAGGGGAGGGGCAGAGAGAGAGCGAGACACAGAATCTGAAGCAGGTTTCAGGCTCTCAGCTGTCAGCACAGAGCCCGACGCGGGGCTCGAACTCATGAACCAGGAGACCATGACCTGAGCTCAACTGACTGAGCCACCCAGACGCCCCTAGTATTATCATTTTTTATTATTATTAAATTTTACCCTTTCTAAATAGAGCAATAACTTCTAAAGCAGAAGTTGTGATTCCAGAGGGGCACAAATAAATAGTACTAGAAATAAAAGGAGTTATATTTTCCTGGATGGGTGTATTTTGCTAATCTTTCCAATAACACACTCTTCAGACAAATCATTTGAAATATGACTCTGGTATCAGTGGACTGGCTTGACATTAAAAAAATAAGTTTGAGAGCAATTGTTGGCATCAAAAGGCATTTATGTAAAGGCCTTGCTATTTCCCAAGTGGTCAGTATTTAGAGTAGGGAACTCAAAGTGACAGGGTATTGGAGTAGTTTACGTGAAAAGTGCTTTGCCTTGGACACCCATGTTGTTACCATAAAATTGTTAGAGAGAAAGCAGCCCATGTTGCTTATTTTCCCTGTACTGTTCTAAAGCTGTTGTCATCAGAGGACCATGTCAAGAAAAAAAAAAAGTTATAAAAAGAAAACTAGTGATCTTTATCCACTGATTTTTAAAATAACAAATCTAGAGATACAAGAAAGCAATGGATTTTGGTAAATAGTTCTGAGGGTGCTTAGGCTGAAAAAGATAAATATTTACTTAAAACGAGAGTTCACAGAGAAACAGTAAAGAAAAGGAAACTAATTGCCAAATACGCACAATGTATTTTAGGAGTAAAACCAGGGGGGAGTTAATTTTTTAAAGTTAAGACAGCAGTTGGAATCATGACATTAGCTTTATTATTGCATATTATTACATTTAATGCATATAAAATTGCCGTGTAAAAATATAAATGAAATTAAAAAAAATCTCATTGGACTGTACACATACTACCTAGTGTTGAAATAAGGGAACCACACAAGGTAGAAGAGGAGCTTTGCCTTTGTGTTTTGGAAACTTCAGACTGTATTCTTGACTTTCCTAAGAAGTAACATAAATAAGCTCGGTGACTAGACATAGTACTGTTTGAAATGTTTAAAGTGCGGTAATAATACAGCAAGTGCATAGCCCTCCCCCCACCCAAACCCCACGAAGGTGTTAATGTCTCTAAAATACGGCAGGTAGGCCTGGGAAATAAGCCACGATCAAGTCGGCCTCCTCACTGACTGACCCAAATTGATAAATACAAATATGAACACTTACCTAGTTCCTTCAGCCGAGGACCCTTGAGGCAATCTCATTTTTGAAAGTAGCCTTGGCGATTCTAGAAGTGTGATTTGAAGAGGGAGTAGGTTAAACGAAGTAGAAATAAAGCTCACCTATAAATATGAAGTCTGTAGAGATGGACATTTCCTATCCAGATGTATTTTCCTTTTAGCGGGTAAGTCCTACTGCTGTGGACTGAATGTTTTTGTTCCCCTAAAATTTGTATGTTAATAATCCCCAATGAGATGGTGTTTGGAGGTGGGGCCTATGGGAGGTAAATAGGAGGTTATAAGGGTGTACCCCTCATGTGGATGAATGCCTTTTTAAAGAGAGGAAGAAATATGAGATTTCTTTCTCTCTATGTGTAAATGGCCTTCTGAGATAGAGAGAGAGAGAGAGAAAGAGAGAGAAACACAGATCTCTCTCTCTGTCTAAATGTAGACATGTGAGGACATAACCAAAGAGAGGGTCCTACACCAACGACCTGACTATGCAGGTACTCTCTTCTTGGACATCCACCCTCCAGAACTGTGAGAATTAAGTGGTTGTTGTTTAGCCATCCAGTTGGTGGTATTCTGTTAGAGCAGCTCAATCTGACCAAGACAACTACCAATTGGAATCTATCAAGACAGAAATATGGACATCCATTTAGACATACAGATGCAAACATTTTCCGCACGACTCTTTTCTGAGAAACACCTTTGTTAACACCAATGATTTATTATTTTTAAGGAAGTTTACTTACAGTTCTAAGCAATTTTCTTTTGATTTGTCTTCTTTAGATTTCTTAGCACTTTGAGTTAGTATAGTTTGTTCAGCTCCCTAATGGTCTATTTGCGAGTAACTGATGACATTTTAATGCAGCTTTACCTGATGCAAGGAATTCCAAACTGAGTGGCAGAGAAATCTGCTATGTCATGGCTAAATTGTTAGGGATCTGGAAGTATTTGTAAACACAACACCTATGTTATTGGCAAAAGGTGAAGATAGAAAAGCAGAATGCGAGAAATTAATGTTGAGATAATGGTTCCCTTTTTACAAAGAGACTGCAAGAAAACTTCTCAAGAAGATAGTAGTAGAGATAGTTGATAATTTGATGGCATTCACCACTTCAGGGTAATACAGAGAAACAGACTGACAGATCAGCATGCACGTGGGGAGTCACATAGCAGATGGAACTGGCTTCAAGGTTTGCACTGTGCCATTTGCATTATGAGGGCTCTAAGAACCTTGAAAAGTTTTGCTTTTTGGGGGAAAAGGTGACATATGCAAAAATATATAGAGGACTCTAATGAGTTTAATGGTCAGGTGTTCTGTATCTCCACCGAGGGTGGAATAAAGACAATCGGTATTATACAAGCAAACAAAGGAGACATGGGCTAAGTGTAAAGAAAGCAATGGTCAAACTGTTGAATATAAAATTGGTTAATGGGTTGTGTAATTTTCTTTATTGCAGATTTCAAAGCGGCTGAGTGTTAATCTTAGTTTAGGTAGAGGACTGACAAGTTAACCATTTGATGGAGTTAGCCAACTTTGTCTATAAAGGGTCAGAGAGTAAATATGTTTGGTTTGGGGACCATGTGACCTCTGTCGCAGCTACTCAACTTTGAGTGGTAGGCTAATACAGCCTTAAACAATAGTGTAAATGAGTGAACATGGCCGTGTTCCAATAAATCTTTATTTATAAAAAGAGAAGGCAGGTGGGATTTGGGCCATAGTTTGCCAGGGTTGTGGTCTGATATCATTTTTCTGTGGAAGACTGTGTGGAACATTTGCTTGGTAGAGTTTTTTTTTCTTTCTTTAATGTTTATTTATTTTTGAGAGAGAGAGAGACAGACAGACAGACAGACAGACAGAATCCAAAGCAGACTCCAGACTCTGAGCTATCAGCAAAGAACCTGAGGCAGGGCTTGAACTCACGAACTGTGAGATCATGACCTGAGCCTGAGCTAAAGTCTGGTGCTTAACCAACTGAGCCACCCAGGCACCTGTGCTTGGTAGAATCTAAGAGGAATGATGATAAGTGAGCTCTATCTCTGTGATCTTCTTATTCTACAATTAATTATTATTATTATTATTATTATTATTATTCTATAATCTTAAAATTCCATAATAGCTCATTTTGGGTATGATCTTTTATGGAAACAAAACAGATCTTTACAGTTTCACACTTATTTGCCTATATAACCATAAGACTCACTGCAGACTATAAGCATCTTAACAGCACAGCCGATTTACTTCATTTCTATATTCTCACTGCACAGTACAGTGCCCATCACTAAATAGATATTAAATACATTATTTTAATTGAAGCATCAAGTGTTTAAACATTTCTAATCTGCCTTAAGTGCATTAAAAATTCTAAAATATCTAGAAACAAAGTAAGAACTCAAGGATCCCCTTTGACACAATCATGAGCCTACCAATAAATGTTTCTTTTTGCCTTTGGAAACATTTCTATTGCTGCAATACCAAAAAATGCTCTGCCTGAAATCTTGTATTCAGGGGTCCCATGTAGTCAGAGACACAGACCAGATAGGTTTATGTCAGAGGAATATCAAATACATTGTGTGGAGCACGAAAATCCAATTTGGCAATATTGTACAGATTCCCCTATCTGTGACCCTGCAGAAACAACTTACAGGGGCTTGATTCCATTATCAAATTCTTTTGTGGGAGCAATAAATATGACCAGGGTGTAGCAGGTTTCCTTTAAGTTTCAGTGACAGCTGATGGGCAGAAAACGTTGACTGGGAAACTTTACAAGGAGAAAGTAAATGCCTCATTCTAAGAGAAAGCTTTACAATTATAGTTGAATACAGGGAGGTTGCAGTTAATAGCAGTAAAGGATGGCATGAACGAGCAATCCTGTATTCAGGGTCATTGAAATTTTTCCAGTTGCTGAATAAGTGGTACAATGAACTGAATGACTTGTGGGATGCAATGAAAAGGTAATTTTATTTTTTTTCTTAGGAGTTTCTCTGCATTTATTTGGTGAGTCTCATTTGTCTTCTGCCGATTAAAAAATCTGGGAACTCTTATCTGATTCCTTCCTTCCTTCCTTCCTTCCTTCCTTCCTTCCTCCCTCCCTCCCTTCAATACAAGTTAGTTAAAATATAGTGTAGTATTGGTTTTAGTAATAGAATTTAGTGATTCGTCACTTACATATAACACCCAGTGCTCATCCCAAGTGCCCTCCTTAATGCCCATCACCCATTTAGCCCATCCCCCCACCCAACCCTCCTCCAGCAACCCTCAGTTTGTTCTCTGGATTTATGGTTTGCCTCCCCCTCTGTTTTTATCTTATCTTTCCTTCCCTTCCCCTGTATTCATCTGTTTTGTTTCTTAAATTCCACATGAGTGAAATCATATGATACTTGTCTTTCTCTGACTTATTTCGCTTAGTATTATACACTCTAGTTCCATCCACATTGTTGAAAATGGAAAGATTTCATTTATTTCATCACCAAGGAATATTCCATTTATATACATACCACATTTTCTTTATCCATCCATCAGTCGATGGACATTTAGGCTCTTTCAATAATTTGGCTATTGTTGATTGTACTGCTATAAACAGTGGGGAGCATGTGCCCCTTTGAATCAGCATTTTTGTATCCCTTGGATAAATATCTAGTAGTGCAATTGCTGGGTTGTAGGGTAATTCTATTTTTAATTTTTTGAGGAACCTCCATACTGGTTTCTAGAGTGGCTGCAGCACTTTTCTACCAACAGTGCAAAAATGTTCTCCTTTCTCTGCATCCTCACCCCCCCCCCCCCCAATTCCTGAGTTATTTTTAGCCATTCTGACCGGTATGAGGTGATATCTCATTGTGGTTTTGATTTGTGATTCTCTGTTGAAGAGGGATGTTGAGCATCTCTTCATGTGTCTGTTAGCCATTTGGATGTCTCCTTTGGAAAAATGTCTTCTTTTCATGTCTTCTGCCCATCTCTTCACTGGATTATTTGTCTTTTTGGGTGTGGAGTTTGATAAGTTCTTTACAGATTTTGATTACTAATCCTTTATCTGATACATCATTTGCACATATCTTCTCCCATTCTGTTGGTTGACTTTTAGTTTTGTTGAATGTTTCCTTCACTGTGCAGGAGCTTTTTATGTTGATGAGGTCCCAATAGTTCATTTTTGCTTTTGTTGCCCTTGCCTCTGGAGATGTGTTGAGTAAGAAGTTGCTGCAGCCAAGGTCAAAGAGGTTTTTTCTGCTTTCTCCTCGAGGATTTTGATGGCTTCCTGTCTTACATTGAGGTCTTTCATCCATTTTGAGTTTATTTTTGTGTCTGGTGTAAGAAAGTGGTCCAGGTTCATTCTTCTGCATGTCACTGTCCAGTTTTCCCAACACCATTTGCCGAAGAGGCTCTTTTTTCCACTGGATATTCTTTCCTGCTTTGTCAAAGATTAGTTGGCCGTACATTTATGGGTCCATTTCTGGGTTTTCTATTCTGTTCCACTCATCCATGTGTCTGTTTTTGTGCCGATACCACACTATCTTGATGATACAGCTTTCTTTGTAATACAGGCTAAAGTCCAGAATTGTGATGCCTCTGGCTTTGGTTTTCTTTGTCAACCTCACTTTGGCTATTCAGGTTTTTTTTCTGGTTCCATACGCATCTTAGAATTGTTTGTTCTAGATCCGTGAAGAATGCTGGTGTTTTTTTGGTAGGAATTGCTGATTTGGTTAGTATTGACATTTTAACAGTATTTGTTCTTCCAATCCATGAGCATGGAATGCTTTTCCTTTGTGTCTTCTTCAGTATCTTTCATAAGCTTTCTATAGTTTTCAGCGTATAGATCTTTTACCTTGTTGGTTAGGTTTATCTCTAGGTATCTTACGGATTTTGGTGCAATTGTAAATGGGATTGATTCCTTGATTTCTCTTTCTGATGCTTCATTATTGATGTATAGAAATGCAACTGATTTCTGTACATTGATTTTATATCCTGTGACATTGCTGAATTCATGTATTAGATATAGCAGGGTTTTTTGGTGGAGGCTTTCAGGTTTTCCATGTAGAGTATCATGTCATCTTCAAAGAGTAAAAGTTTGACTTCTTCCTTGGCAATTTGTATGCTTTTTATTTCTTTTTGTTGTCTGATTGCTGAGGATAGGACTTCCAGTACTATGTTGAACAACAGTGGTGAGAGGGGACATCCTTGTCGTATTCCTGATCTCAGGGGGAAAGCTCTCAGTCTTTCTCCATTAAGGATAATATTAGCTGTGGGTCTTTCATATATGGCCTTTAGGATGTTGAGGTATGTTCCTTCTTTTTTTTTTAAGTTTTTTTTTCTGATGTCTATTTATTTTTGAGAGAGAGAGACAGAGTGCAAGCAGGGTGTGGGTGGGGACAAAGAGAAAGGGAGACACAGAATCTGAAGCAGGCTCCAGGCTCTGAGCTGTCAGCACACAGCCTGATGTGGGGCTTGAACTCACGAACTGCGAGATCATGACCTGAGCTGAAGTCGGACACTTAACTGACTGAGCCACCCAGGTGCCCCAGTTATGTTCCTTCTATCCTTATTTTTCCGAGGGCTTTTGTCAAGAAAGAATGCTGTATTTTGTCAGATGCTTTTTCTGCACCTATTGACAGGATCATATGGTTCTTATCCTTTCTTTTATTAATGTTACGTATTGTGTTGATTGATTTGCAAATATTGAGCCAGCCCTGCAGCCCAGGAATAAGTCCCACTTGATTATGGGGGATAATTCTTTTAATATATTGTTGAATTTGATTTGCTTGTGTCTTGTTGAGAATTTTTACATCAAGTTTCATCAGGGATATTGGCCTGTAATTCTCCTTTTTAGTGGGGTCTTTGTCTGGTTTTGGAATCAAGGTAATGCTGGCTTCATATAATAAGTTTGGAAACGTTTCCTTCCATTTCTTTTCTTTGGGACAGTTTGAGAAAAATAGGTATTAATTCTGCTTTAAATGTCTGATACAATTCGCCTGGGAAGCCATCTGGTCTGTTTTCTCCTCTAGATTTGTTTGTTCATCTGTGATTTTATCTATTTTGGTTTTTCTCTCTCTCTCTCTTTGATAAGTCTGGTTAGGGATATATCAATTTTGTTTATTCTTTCAAAGAATCAGCATTTAGTTTCATTGATATGTTCTACTGTTTCTGTATGTTTGTTTCGACATCGTTTATTTCTGTCCTAATCTTTATTATTTCCCTTTTTTCTTTAGGCTTTATTTGCTGCTCCTCTTCTAGCTCCTTTAGGTGTAAGGTTAGGTTGTGTATTTGGGACCTTTCTTGCTTCTTGAGATAGGCCTGGATTGCAATTTATCTTCCTCTTACGACTGCTTTTGCTGCATCCCAAAGAGTTTGGGGTGTAATCTTTTCATTTTCATTTGCTTCGATGTATTTTTTTTTTTTTCTCCTGTAAGTTCCTGATTAACCCATTTGTTCTTTAGTAGGATCTTCTTTAACCTCTGTGTAGTTGAGTGTTTTCCAATATTTTTCTAGTGGTTGATTTCAAGTTGTGATCTGAAAATACGCCTGATATGATCTTGATCTTTTTTGTACCTATTGAGGGCTGATTTGTGACCCAGTATGTGATCAGTTCTGGAGAATGTTCCATGTACATTTGAGAAGAATGGGTGTTCTGCTGCTTTAGGATGAAATGGTCTGATCTGGTTCAGTGTGTCATTCAAAGCCATTGTTTCCATGTTGAATTTCTGCTTAGATAATCTGTCCATGGCTATGAGTGGGGTATTAAAGTCTCCTATTTTTGTGGTATTATTATCAATGAGTTTTTTTAATGTTTGTTATTAATTGATTTATACATTTGGAGGCTCTCAAGTTGAAGGCATAAATGTTTACAATTGTTACATCTTGATGGATAGATGCCTTAATTATGGCATAATGCCCTTCTTCATCTCTTATTATAGTCTTTGGCTTAAAATCTAGTGTGTCTGATATAAATGTGGCTATTCCAGCTTTCTTTTGGCCTCCATTAGCATGATAGTTGGTTCTGCATCACCTCACTTTCAATCTGCAGGTGTCTTTAGGTCCCAAATGATTCTCTTGTAGGCAGCATATAGATGGACTTTTAAAAATCCATTATGAAACTCTATGCCTTTTGATTGGAGCATTTAGTCCATTTACATTTAGAGTGATTACTGAAAGAAATTAATTTAGTGCTATTGTGTTACCTGTAGAGTTAGTGTTTCTGGGTGATGTTCTCTGGTCCTTTGTAGTCTTTGTTGCTTTGGTCTTCTTTTTTTTTTTTCTCCACTCAAAGAGTCCCCCTTAGTACTTCTTGCAGGGCTTATTTAGTGGTCACAAACTCCTTTAGTTTTTGTTTGTCTGGGAAACTCTTTATCTCTCGTATTCTGGATGACAGCCTTGCTGTATAAAGAATTCTTGGCTTCATATTTTTCCCATTCAGCACATTGAACATTTCCTGCCACTCCCTTTGGCCTGACAAGTTTCAGTGAATAGATCTGCTGCTGACTTTATGTGTCTACCCTTGTAGGTTAAGGACCTTTTGTCCCTCGCTGCTTTCAGAATTCTCTCTTTATCTTTGTATTTTGCAAGTTTCACTATGCTCTGTTATGGTGTTGACCTGTTTTTATTGATTTTGGGGGGAGTTCCTGTGCCTCTTGGACTTGAATGCCTATTTCCTTACCCAAATTAGGGAAGCTGTCAGCTATAATTTGTTCAAATAAACTTTCTGCCCCCTTTTCCTGTGTTCTTCTTCTGGGATTCCTATGATATGGATATTGTTTCATTTCATGGAATCACTAAGTTCTCTAAGTCTCCTCTCATGATATAATTTCCTTTCCCTCTTTTTCTCAGTTTCATTATTTTCCATAATTTTATCTTCTATATCACCTATTCTCTGCTTCTTCAATCCTTGTTGTCACTGTATTCAGTTGGTTTTGCATCTCAGTTATAGCATTTTTTATCTCATTCTGACTAGTTTTTAGGTCTGTAATCTCTGCAGCAAGGGTTTCTCTGGTGTCTTCTATGCTTTTTTCAAGCCCAGCTAGTAGTCCTATGATCATTGTTTTAAATTCTTGTTCAGATATATATTGCTTATATCTGTTTTGAGCAAGCTCCTGGCTGTGATCTCCTTCCTCTTGACCTTTTTATGGGGGAGAATTCCTCCATTTTGGCATTTTGGCTAACTTTCTATCTTTTGTGTGTTTTAAAAGCTTGTTACATTTCCTGCCCCCGAGAATACCGCCATATTAAAAATGGGTCATACACTGTCCTAGGCCTGGCACTTCAGGAAGTGTTTCTGGTGTATGCTGTGTGCACTCTGCTGTTGCATTTTGGCTGCTCTTTCCCACTGGTCAGTCCTCTGCAGAGCTCCTCCTTGCTTGTAGTCGGGGAGTGTTTGGACCTTTAAGAATGTGTGCTTTTATTGTTCCTTGAAGTGACCCTGGAAAAAAGAGGGCAGGGGAGGAAGCCTGATTCCAAAAAAAGAAAAAAAAAGCACAAAAACCTAACAGAGAATCAAAAAACTATAAGGGTGATCCAAAGAAAAAGAAAAAAAGAAGAAGAGACAAAGGAAAGTATAAACAAAGCCGGATCCAAAAAAAAGGAGAAAAGGAAATGAAACAAACAAACAAACAAACAAACAAGAAACTATGAGCCGGATTCCAAAAGAAAAAGAAGAAGAAAGAAACAAAATAAAAACTGCAGGTGTCACTTTGAAGCACTCAGTTTTCAGTGCAATTGGTGCCTGTGAGCTGCTGGCTCTGCTGGTTTTCTGGGGGACAGATCTGCTGCTCTGGCTCAGACTCTGTCTTGCCCCAGCAAAGCAGTTGCCAGGCATAGGGGAGGGGGCAGCAGGGTTTGGTGTAAGCAGGTCTCCTGCCTCCACTGGGAGCTGCTGTGCAGCTCTCTGAAGTCCCACCATGTTGGTGTTGGGGGGAAAATGGCACCACCCCAATCTCTCATCCTGGACCGGGGATTTCACCCCTTGCTATTCAGACAGCCTTCAGAGAGTAGAGAGGGCAGGCAGCTTGCCCTGTATCACAACTACCCTGCATTTTTTCTTTGGCACACAGCTGGGATTCAAAACCTGAAGTCTTAAAGAACCTGGTACCATGTGGATCTGCTCCCCTCCTCTGGAGCAGAGCCTCTTCGTGCTATGTGAGGTCCTCTGTCCCTGAAAAACACACCTGTACAGTGCATGGAATTGATGGTGTCGCACTACTAAGCAGCAAAGGTTACATTCCCTCTGGGTGTGCCTCTGTCCCCTGCTGATGAAAGGCCATTGGCTGGCACCTGCAGGGTCTTTTGTCCTTGGGGAGGCAATATACCCTCTTCCAAATGTACTCCAGAAAGGGGAATGCTCTCTTCCAGTGTGCCCCGGAGATCCCCACACCATGCTGTGCACTCAGGGGACAGTTCCCTTCCCCCCAGGAGCAGATACCACAGCTCTGCTCTGGAGAAAGTTGCACACATCCAAAACCTCAGAGTTTGAGCTCCGTATGGTATTTGCCAAAAAAAACAACAACAAAAAAAAAAACAAAAACCCAAAACAAACCCAAACAAACAAAATCCACAAAGCAAAACAAAACAAAACAAACAAAAAACCCAAAAAACAAACTTGGGACACTTAGTACTTCTTGTTCTCCAGTCCTTGGTCCAGAGACGTCTTCCTCTTGTGTTAACTCGGTACCACACTTTCTCACCCCACCCTCTGTCTCTCCGTTTTGGACTCCATGGAAAGAGTTCTCTCCCTTCCCTGACACTGCTATTTTTCTCTTCCCCAATTCACTTCCATGTACCTGACACCTGCCAAGCTGTCTCCCTCCAACTGTGGAGATCCTTCTGACAGTCCACAGACTGATTTCCTATGTGTTCCAAGTGATCTTACCTCAATACAGCTGTGTTTGAGGGACAAGGAATGCCCAGGGTCCCCCTACTTCTACACCATCTTAACTCCTTCTCTCTTATGTGATTGCTTTTAAGAAATAGAAATTTTTACCATCACTTAAGTCAGAAACAAACTTTGTTTCCATAATTAAAATGTCTCATCTGTACTAGATAACTTTCCTGAGACAAACCAACAAACAAAAAAACTGGACAAAATACATGAAACAATAATTTTCAAGGCATTGGCCATCAGGCATGAAGGACAGTGAAGGCTGAGAGAGAGAGAAAATAAGTCAGGTGAGCCCTATGATTGTTACAGTAGCTTGAAAGAATTTCCATGCTGTAATATAGGGTGGGTAGACTCAGGTAGAACCCAGAGGACACCCTGAATTGAAGAAATAGAGTTGAGAGTTCAAGGTGGCCGAATCATCTGCAGTCCACAGAACAGAGTCCTGGAAAAGAGAGAGTTGTACAAAGAAATAAATCTTGAGATTGCAGGAGGACCCACTTGAGTAGTTAGCAGAGTATTGATGAGCATATATATGTGAAAAAACAGTAAACCTGAGTCTAGGGAATGAAACCATCCAAAAGGATTACCAGGAGCATTATGTGGCAGCCAGTCAAGGTTGGAATAGTACCTGTCCTATCAGCGAGTCTAGAAAACTTCACGATTATGGGGCACTGGGTAGAGAGATCAGAGAGGTTTTGCCTCAGTAGGGTGGAATAAATAGCTCTAAAATAAATAATTCAAAAATTCAAAAAAATTAAGTAGAGACATGGAAGGTATAAAAAGACTTAAACTTCTAGAGGTGAAAACTATAATGTATCAGAAAAAACTATACAGAGTTGCTTTAATGGAAGATTTGATATCATAGAAGAAAAGATTAGTGAATTTGAAGACATAGTAATAGATAATTGAAAATGAAACATGAAGAGAGTAAATGAAATAAAAAAAAATCATTGCGCTGTGGGACAACTGAATGTAACTTAATATACATGTAACTGTAGTTCCCAAAGGTGAGATGGGTAGAGAAAGACTTGAAAAATAATGGATGAACATTTTCCAAATTTGGAAATTTTTATAAATTTCAAGCAAAGGAATAAATAACACTGGAAATGATAACTCTACCAGTCAATGCATAAGATATTTTCCTTATTTAAATCTCCTAAAGTTATAATTGACTGTTTAAACAAAAAAACCCATATAACTGTACTGTAGGGTTTATAATACATATATATTATATTTATAATATATACATGTATATGTAAAAATGTAACAAAAATAACATAAAGACCCACAGAGGAGAAATTAAAGTATATTCTTATAAAGTTGTTATACCATGTTTTTCTAATATCATGGTATATTTGAAAGTGGGTTGTGATTAAATGAAGATGTAGAATATGAACCCTAGAACAATCACTAAAATATCACAATGAAAAATTATAGCCAATAGGCCAGGAGATCAAATGAATTCATAAGAATACTCAACCTAAAAGAAATTAGGGGAACCTTAATGGCTCAGTCATTTGAACATCTGACTCTTGATTTTGGCTTAGGTCATGATCTCATGGTTTGTGGGATCGAGCCCTATGTCAGGCTCTGTACTGGCAGTGTGGAGCCTGCTTGGAATTCTTTCTCTCCTCTGTCTCCCCTCCTTCCCCCACTCATGCAGTCTCTCTCTCAAAATAAACAAACTTAAAAAAATTAAAAAAAAATAAAAGAAATTGGAAAAAGAAGAAAAAGGGAACAAATAAAAGATGAGGTAAATAGCCAGCAAATATCATGACTTAAATTATATCAGTAGCCATATTAAATTTAAATGGTATGAATATCCCATTAAAAGGCAAATGTTGTAAGACTGGATAAAAAAGCCAGGCTCAATTTATATTTTACTTTCTAGAAATCCACTTTAAACATCAAGACAAATAGACTAAAAGTAAAGGTTGAAATACATATAATGTTTATACTAGTCAAAATAGAGTGTCTGATAATGTCAGACAAAATGGATTTTAGAGAAAATAATATTCTTAAGGATGAATAGTCACCTCCTCATGATGTGAGGTGACTCATGAGGTGGTGTAGTCACCTCATCATGATGTAGGGTGAAAAGACTTACCGATTTGAGATTTTTTTTTTTAACCAGGGAAGAGAGTACTGAAGTACATGAAGCAAACACTTACAAGTCTGCAGGGAGAAATAGACAAATCTATAACTGAAAGTGGAGATTCCAGTACTTCTCTCTGGATAACTGCTAGAACAATTGTATAGAAAATTGATGAGATGTTGACTTGAAAAGCAACTTTATCTAATTAACACTTATAGAACACTCCACCCAATGTTTATAGCAGCACTTTCAACAATAGCCAAATTATGGAAAGAGCCTAAATGTCCATCAACTGACGAATGGATAAAGAAGATGTGATTTATGTATGCAATGGAATACTACTTGGCAATGAGAAAGGATGAAATCATGCCATTTGCAGCAATGTGGATGGAACTGGAAGGTATTATGCTAAGTGAAATAAGTCAGTCACAGAAAGATAGATATCTTATGTTTTTATTCATATGGGGAACTCGAGACAGTTAACAGAAGACCATGGGGGAAGGAAAGGGGTAAAAGAGTTACAAACAGAGAGGGAGGGAGGCAAACCATAAGAGAGTCTTAAATACAGAGAACTAGGGTTGATGGATGGTGAGGGAGAGGGGAAAATGGGTGATGGGCATTGAGGAGGGCACTTGTTGGGATGAGCACCGGGTGTTGTATGTAAGCGAGGAATCACGGGAATCTACCCCCAAAACCAAGAGCACAGGGTACACACCGTATGTTAGCCAATTTGATAAGAAATTATATTAGAAAATAAAAAATAAACTTGCTCTGGAAAACAAAAAAATAAATAAAATAAAGTAATAAATCAGCTTTAGTTAGGAGATAGACGTTGGATGCTCAAGTCTGTGTAACAGCAGTTGGTAGGAATAATAAAACACAATCATCAAAACAAAAAACAAAAACAAAACAAAAAAAGAACACTCCATAAAAGTGTTGAATACACATTCTTTTTAAGTGTCATGGAACATTTGCAAAGATATACCAAATTATGCACCGTATAATACAAGTTTAAATAAGTTTAAAATGACTCAAGTCCCACAAAGTGTATTCTCTAACTATGTAGAATTATACTAGGAGTCTAGCAGAAATACTTCTGAAAAATCTTCAAATATTTGGAAACTAAACACAATTCTAAACAACTCGCATGTCAAAGAACTAATCAAAAGAAAAATTTGAAATTTTTTGGAATGAAATGAAAAGAAAATCACAGTGTCTCAAAATTTATAGGAACAAGTGTCTTTATTAGAGGAGAAGAAAGTTCTCAAATTAATGACTTGAGTTTCCTCCTTAAGAAACTAGGGAAAAAAAACCAAACTAAACCCAAAGTAAGCAGAGAAAGGAAATGTAAGCAGAAGTCAGTTAGCCAAAAACTGAGGATAATAAGAGAGAAAAATCAATGAAATCAGACCTGGGTTGGTTGAGAAAATCAATAAAAACAAATGTCTAGTCAGACTGATGAGAAAAAAAAAAGAAAAATTACCAATGAAAGGAAAGAAGGAAAGATCATCACTAGGAATTCTACAGACACTGAAAGCATAATAAGGGAACATTATAAACAAGCTTTCCCCCATACTTTCACCAATTTAGAAGGAATATACAAAATGTATAACTACAAATATCATTCAAGAAGGAATAGGTAACTAGAATAACCTGGTATCAAAGAAACTGAATTCGAGTTAAAAACCTTCCTACAGGGGCACAGACAAATTTTTTTTGGTGTTTTTAAACTAAATTTTATTTATTTATTGTTTGTTTATTTATTTTAAATGTATTTTTAATTTTAGAGAGAGTGAGTGGGGGAGAGGGGTAGAGGGAGAGAGAGAGAGGGGTGGGGGGGGGGGAGAAGAGAGAGAATCTTAAGGCTCCACGCTCAGAGCAGAGCCTGACACGGGGCTTGATTTCATGACCACGGAATCATGACCTGAGCAGAAATCAAGAGTCAGATGCTTGATGGACTGAGCCACCCAGGTACCTCAGATTTTATTTTTTTTGAGCGGTTTTAGGTTTACAGAAAAAATCAGCAGAAAGCATGGAGTTCCCATATACACTTTCACAGGCTTCCCCTTGCCTTGTTTTTCCATTTTCTCTATTATTCACATCTTGGATTAGTGTGGTGCACTCGTTGCAATCAATGAGCCAATATTGATGTATTATTGTTAATAGAAGTCCATAGTTTATGTAAGAGTTATGCATTCTATTAGTTTTTGACAAATGTGTAATGGCATGTACCTACCATTATAGATTCATACAGAATAGTTTCACCACTCTAAAATTTCCCGGTGTTCCACTTATTTCTCCTTCATTCTTCTTGCAACATTGGAAAGCATTTCTTTCTTTCTTTTTTTAACCATTTCCATAGTTTTGCCTTCAGCATGTAAGCTTTGCAGATTGGTTTCTTTCACCTAGCAACATGCACTTATGTTTTCTCCATGTCATTTGTGGCCTGACAACTCAGTTTTTTAAATTACTGAATAATATTCTTCTGAATGGATATACCACAGTTTGTTTATGCATTTATCTAACGACATCTTGGTTGTTTCCAAGTTTTGGCAATTATGAATAAAGCTGCTATAATTATTTGTATGCATGTTTTTCTATGTGTATTAGTTTTCTACTCAATTGGGTAAGTATCAAGAAGTGTGATTGCTGGATCTTGTGGTGAGCGTATGGTTTTAAATTGCACGTCCCTAATGGCACACAATGCTGAGCATCTTTTCATGTGCTTATTTTCCATCTGCATCTCTTCTTTGGTGAGGTGTTTATTCAAATCTTTGGCCCATTTTTAAATTGGGTTGTTTGTTTTCTTTTTGCTGAGTTTTAAGAGTTCTTTGTATATTTTGGATACCAGTCCTTTAGCAGACATATTTTGCAAAGAATTTCTCCCAGTGTGTGGCTTGTTTTTTCCTCTCTTAACAGTGTCTTTCACAGATCAGGAGTTTTTCAATTTTTATGAAGTACACTTATCAGTTTTTTTCTTTCATGGATCATGCTTTTGGGCTGTTATCTAAGACATAAATGCCAAACCCCAGGTCACCTAGATTTTCTTTAAATTATTCTAGATATTTTATATTTTTCATTGTATATTTAGTTTTATGATCCACTTTGATTTTATTTTTTTGAATGGCATAAGATATGGGTTTAGATTTTTTTTTTTGCTTGTGCATAGTTATTCAAACACCATTGTGGAAAAGAGTATCTTTTCTCCATTTATTTGCCTTTGCTCCTTTGTCAAAGATTAATGGACTGTATGGGTGTATTTCTGGGCTTTCTGTTTTGATTCATTGGTCTGTTTGCCAATTGATTTTTGAATGTTGAACTAGCCTTCTATACCTGGAATAAGTCCCACTTGACTGTCATGTATAGTTCTTTTTATGCATTGTCAGGTTTGATTTGTTAATATTTTGTTGAAGATTTTTGCATCTCTGTTCATGAGACATATTAGTCTGTAGCTTTTTTTTCCTTGTTAATGTCTTTGTTTTGATGTTAGATAATGCAGCTCTCATAGAATGATTCAGAAGTCTAGAAAATACTTACTCTTCTGTTGCTTTCTGGAAGAGATTATAGAGAATTAGCATAAATTTCTTCTTTAAATGTTTGTAGGGGTGCCTCAGTGGCTCCGTCGGTTAAGCGTCCAACTCCTGATTTTGGCTCAGGTCATGACCTCATGGTTGTGAGATCAAGTCCTGTGTTGAGCTCCGTGCTAACAGCATGGAGACTGCTTGGGATCCCCTCTCTCTCTCTCCCTTTCTGTCTGTCCCTTCACCACTTACCCATGTGCACACATACTTTCTCTCTCTCAAAATAAATAAATAAATTTTAAAAAATGTTTGGTGGAATCCACCAGTGAACCCTTTTGGGCCTGGTGTTTTCTGTTTGGAAGCTTATTAATAATTAAATTAATTCATTTAATAGATATAGGCCTATATTCAGTTTGCTTTTTTTCTCCTTGTGTGGGTTTTAATAGATTGTGGTTTTCAACGAATTTGTCTATTTCATCTCAGTTATTAAATTTGTGGACATTGGATTCTTAATATTCCTTTCTTATTCTTTTATTTTCCATAGGATTGGTAGTGAGGGCCCCTCTTTCACTTCTGATATTGGTACTTTGTGTCCTATGTTAATTTGGCAAGAGATTTATCAATTTTAATAATCTTTACAAAGAATCAGCTTTTGTTTCATTGATTTTGCCCATTGAGTTCTTTTTTGTTTTCAGTATCATTGATTTATTCTCTAATGTTTATTATTTCATTTTGTTTGGTTTAGATTTAATTTGTTCTTTTTTTCTAGTTTCTAAGGTAGAAGATTAGATTGCTGATTTCAGATACCTTTTCCCCTAAAATATGCATTTAATGCTGTAAGTTTACCCTAACACATCTTTTACTGCATCTCACAATTTTATTTATTTATTTATTTATTTATTTATTTATTTATTTGATGTTTATTTATTTTTGAGACAATGCTAGAGACAGAGTGCAAGCAGCAGAGGGGAAGACAGAGGGAGACACAGAATCTGAAGCAGGCTCCAGGCTCTGAGCTGTCAGCACAGAGCCCAACGCGGGACTCAAACTCACAAACTGTGAGATCATGACCTGAGCTGAAGTCAGACGCTTAATCGACTGAGCCACTCAGGTGCCCCTGCATGCTACAAATTTTAGTAAGCCAATTTCTTGACCATAAACCATCCTCCCCATGACCCGCTGTGCATGGCCACCAAAACATTCTTCGGAACTAGGAGTAAGTTACAGAACTTATCTGGTTTGAAATCTAACTTTCCTCTCTCTGTTCTCTAATAATGGACAGTGAAATAATGGAAAGGGAGGGAGAATATGATTTCTGCTTTTGAAATGATATTTTTCTCTGCGTTTTATGTTTAAAATTTAGATGGGAATTAAGGCGTGCACTTGTGATGAGCACTGAGTGATGTACAGAACTGTTGAATCACTATACATACTAATACTGTATGCTAACTAACGGCAAGTAAAATAAAAACTGAAAAAAATAGAGTGTGTTTTTAGAAAACATTTTTGAATGATTGATACTGTATCTTCAGTAGCACTAGTAACCCCTGACATCTATAGAGAAACCATTTTAATTGTTTTCTCATTTCTATAATCTTTGTAATTTCATCCCTCAGCCTTCTTTTTAGTCCTCCCAAAAGATCCCAGAGAGTATCATTTGCATTTTGAGGCTTTCCTTTCTGTTTAAGCAACAGCCTCATGACATCTGTGAAATACCACTCTTTCTTTAAATTGAACATTTTGGCCCATCTCCTTGAGAAATATGAGGATTATGGGCATGATAGCAGTTTTGTGATTCACCTGCAGTTTGCAATTTGAGACACTGACTTTAAGGGAAAAGTGTTATGATGGGACTTTAGTTACCTTAGAAAAAAGGCCTTTTCCTCATGTAGTTGCAAAAGTAGGAAAGATCAATCTATGTGCTCTCACTGCTGTGTCTGTGACTCAGCTTCAGGGGAAGCAATGATAAGATATGGTGCTCACATCTTTGGGTTTCACACCTACTCTGGTCTGTTACAGTTGCATTGAAATAAAAATTTTTAAAGCAGTGTGAAATCGATATTTTCAAGGGTTTATCTGTATCGGTGGGGTTTGGCATGGCGTATTTTATTGTGCGGGTCTGACAGTTTAAAAGAATGGTTCTTCTTAAAAGGATATGCTTTTAGGATAATGAAATAATTCCTCCTTTAGAAGCATTTTTGTAGACATTTAAAATTAATAATTCTGTCTGCAAGTCATAGGCTTAAATTTTATATCATCACCAATAAAAATGTTTATTTACATTTATGCTGCTAGATTTGGTATGTACTGTGCTGAGTTATTTTAGACAGTACTGCTGACACTCAGTTTAAACTAATTTAGAGAATTTTAAAAAGTGTATGAAATACCTTAACATTCATTGTATAACTGTGTTCATGTTAGAGTTTGATGCACTTCAGAGATGATAGAGAAGCACCATGGTTTTTAAAAATTGTTTTGAAATGATATTGTTCGTTATATACAACAAAACATATTTATTTCCCGTATATTCTCTTTTTTAAAATATTTTTTTTTGAGAGAGAGAGAGAGAGACAAGGAGACAAAACATGAGTGGGGGGAAGGGCAGAGAGAGAGAGGGAGACACAGAATCGGAAGCAGGCTCCAGGCTCTGAGCTGTCAGCACAGAGACTGATGTGGGGCCTGAAACCATGAACTGTGAGATCATGACCTGAGCTGAATCCAGAAACTTAACTGATTGAGACACCCAGGCGCCGCCCATCCCATCCCCCCCGCCCATATATTCTCTTTTTAAAAATAAAAGTATACTTGCAGCACTTTACCAGAAATAATATAATTATGAGCCCTTGGAATATCTTCCCAATGTGCCATACTGTCTTGACCAATTTTATAATAGAGTTTCTACTACATGATTCATTCAATTGCCAACTCAGATATTTTTGGCTAAAAAATAAATACAATGTAGAAATAATTATTTCTGTTGCCTGTGAGAGTCCCTAAGCCCCATCTCTCAGGCCATAGCAGACTATTTACTAGGAATGCAAATTCTTGGATTTTTTTTTAAACATCAGTGGAGGTATCATTCTTTTTACATGGCCGTATGTAAGATACTTGTGAAAATAAAATATACTGAAAATTGGTTAACCACACTTGCTTATTCAGATATTATGAAGGAAATATAATTTTAAAATTTGTATTTATATTTTTAATTGTTTTTCTCAGACTTGCTACATGTACAGAATTTTACTAAAGTGTTTATTATAGCTATGTTTTTTGTAATGTGCATTTTATTTTTTATATAAGATTCTACCCAACACTGATATTATCCTCAGTAGATATACTTATTTTTTGTTGTTGTTCTGTTTAAGAAAAATATTGTTACAGATTTTAGAAATAACTCTGGTCCTACCCACAGAAATGCACATAAAATTACTATATGTGTTGTATTAAATTGGTGTATTATTGGGCATTTCCACACATGGTAACATGTACCTGGGTGTGATGGTGGAAACAAAGGAATAGATTTGACCTGGTGATGCCTTTGTTCCCCATAATAATTTACATTGACTTTGATATGTTTTCTGACTTTCTCAGAACTTGGTCTCTTAATTCCTTGGTTTTAAGCATTCCATTAATTTTTTTTTTTTGATCCCATGGAGACCTCTAATCCACTGATATCACCCTTGTTTTTATCATGCATCACTCCTTTTTATATTACCACTACTCAACACAGACTCCGTGATCCATCATTATGATCGCTGTCTTGTAATTCTCCAAACCCCTGCCCTTTTCTTCTACCATTATCCTCACCTTGTAAAACCCAACCCCAGTTAAACTTGACTGTTCAACCTCTGCACCTGCTCTGAGCAGCTGAATGTTTGTAGAGCAAATCAGACACTCTGTCGATTGATTTTCCTTTAAATTAGTTATCACAAGCACAGCAGACACTCAAAACTACCTAGCAAAACTCCTAGGATGTTCACTCACACACATATACACACGTATGTGTAATTCATATGTGTGAATTACATATGTAATTCCTCACATGAAATGAAGAAATGAATGAAAAGAGGATGTCAGGGAAACTACTTTTTTCGTTTTGTTTCGTTTTGTTTTTGGCATGTAGACTGGATGTCTTGTGGGGAACACAGGAAGTGAGTTGGGTTGAGACAAGATAATGAATTCGGTTTTGTATATACTGCAAAGTGACTTTGTAACATCTTAGAGATGTCAAGAAGGCCCCTGTTAATGTGGATCTGAAACTCAGAGAAGAGTTTGGGGGGAAAATGTCAAGTTAATAAATATTGGTGTATCTAGGAAGAGAGCATCCAGTGGTGAAAGTACAGGGTAGGACTGAGCCTAGCCAAACTATAAAATCTCAAGGCAGTAAGGAGTGGCTGAACCAGCAAAGGTGAAGTCAGAATGTGAAGACATAACCAGAGACAGTGTGATGTCAGGGACAACATGGCTTTAGAAAGGAAATGGGTCATCAGCGTGGAATGTTCTGGAGATCTGAAAAGTGATAATACAATTCTAAGAGTAAAGTATTAAGTTATTAACGTTTAATTGGCAGCGAGGTCAAGGGCGACCTGAAGCGGAGAGTAGTTTTGAGTTGTGAAAGCCACACGAAGGTGGAGAGAGGGGCAACGGGTGAAGCACTGGAGACACATGCAGGACATTTTCTCAAGACGTGAGGCTATGAAGGCGAAGCTTGAGAGAAGGTAGAACAGTATGTGGAAAGAGAAGGGAAATGAGATGATGTTTTCATTTGTTTTTACCTGGGAGAGGTTGAGCACTGAAATGGAAGCATAGCTTGATTGCTAGCATTAACTCATCTGAAGAAAGAGAGGTGATCTGCAGCCTGGGAAGAGAGATATTTGAAGCCAAGAGTCTGGCATCTTACCCTATAGAGAGAGAGACAGAGACAGAGAGACAGAGAAACTGAAGTGAGAGGGAGTTCCAGTTTGTTATGCATTTCCTGCACAGAAGAAATGTCTGCTGGGGTCAGCTTGCTTCTGAGTTTTGGCCTCACCAGTTATTGGGTCATCCCAGCAGCTTCAGTGGAAGGTTTATTTATTAACTTTTACGTGGTTAGTTTTAATCAGGTTCTTAGAAGCTCTCTTGGTGCATTGATACAATTGAGTTTCTAGACACCCCCCCAAAAACTCTGGACTGTGGAACAAGCTGCCTCCATGTAGGTATTACTGGTTCAGACTGGCATAATAGTTTAGTTCATCAGCTAGTAAGCGGCATAAGAATAGTAGTTACCATGTGTCTAGCCCTTGTTATGCATCATGCTCTGCTCTGCATGCAGTTCTCATCCTTTCTATGACTTTGCAAGAATGCTGTTATTGTCATTATTTTACAGGTGAAAGAACTGAGGCTCAGATAATTGTTTTTGTTTAAATTTTATTATGGAAGTGTTCAAACATGCATAAGGATAAAGAAAATCATGCCTGAGTGGCTCAGTCAGTTAAGCCTTTGACTCTTGATTTCGGCTCTTGTCATCATCTCATGGTTTGCGGGACGGAGCCCCGCGTCGGGTGCAGAGCCTGCTTGAGATTCTCTCTTTCCCTCTCTCTCTCTTTGCCCCTCCACTGCTTGCAATTCTCTCTGTCTCAAAATAAGTATCATTAAGTAAAAACCCTTAAATTAAAGGTGTAAAGAAACCACATGAAACCTAGATTGAAGAATTACTATTTGTCAATCTTGTTTCACCTATGCTCTCTCTTCCCTACATGCCCACTAGTTTTCTTTCCTATAGCTCAAGCAATTTAAATATCTTGCCCAACAATGAGAAAGAATGAAATATGGCCCTTTGTAGCAATGTGGATGGAACTGGAGAGTGTGATGCTAAGTGAAATAAGCCATACAGAGAAAGACAGATACCATATGTTTTCACTCTTATGTGGATCCTGAGAAACTTAACAGAAACCCATGGGGGAGGGGAAGGAAAAAAAAAGAGGTTAGAGTGGAAGAGAGCCAAAGCATAAGAGACTGTTAGAAACTGAGAACAAACTGAGGGTTGATGGGGGGGTGGGAGGGAGGGGAGGGTGAGGGATGGGTATTGAGGAGGGCACCTTTTGGGATGAGCACTGGGTGTTGTATGGAAACCAATGTGACAATAAATTTCATATATTGAAAAAAAAAATAAATATCTTGCCCAAGGCTACACAATTAGCCTGCTTTTTCAGCTCTCTCCTAAGGTTAAGCACTAAGTTGAGTCTTTGGGAGTACAGTCGCAAAGAAGATCTGGTCCTTTTCACTAACACCAGCACCAGCACCAATCAAGTATGCCATAGGCTTCGTTCTGTGAGAGTTGTTTCAGTCATTACAACAATCCCATGTGGTTAATGTTACAGATGGGGAAACTGAGTTACAGAGAAGACGAGTGACTCACCCAAGAGTGGTGAATCTGGGTTCTAACCTTGATGGTCTGGCTCTAGACCTGGTAGGGTCTGTAGGCAAAGCAACTCATAGATAATTTAGGAAGATTAGAGATGTGATAAAAGGATATAGAAGGTACAACCTTTTAGTCCCACTGGCTGGCCAGCATCCCTCCCTGCTGTCTTTTAATCTCCCTCTCCAGAGACAACATCCCACAAGGAGAGCAAATGTTCATGTGACAGCACCAACATCATTTAGAACAGTGGATCTATCTCTTCTCTAGTCTATGTGGCCAAGTCAAAATGAAAACAGAGAGAATTTGGACATTAATGATACACTGTAGCCTGCCTGTGTTTAAGAGGCTGCTAACTGAATGATGTGTATGATTGCACACGTTTGTACAAGTTGGCAGGGTCAGGCTCAAAAAAGTCTTGCAGGAAAATAAAACCAGAAGCTTTTTAACTGCCAGCTAGACTGTGTTTCAGCCATGATGAATTCAAATGAGCTGGGCTGTATTTCGAGCATGCCCATGGGATCATCATGTTACTTTAAATTACATAATATCTCAGTCATTAATAAGCATTGTTCTTTCATCAGGAGTAGACAAGAGTAGAAAAAATTGCATCAGGAAGAAGACGTTCCTCCTGATTTATTTTTTTAGTTCCCCATGGATGTTCAGATATTACTCAGATATTACTCAGATTAATTGCTTAGGTGATTAGCAGTGATTTTGTGCCTGTTCTAAGGGAGCTCTGTTACCCTATAATTCAAAGGTAAATGGATAGGCATGCAAACATATAGCCACGAGTGCTGGCAGGAAGAGGGAAAGAAGAAAAGGTAGGAGGGGAAATTAAATGAGGAGGTGGTAGAATTTTTTTTGTCCTTTGTGAAGAATCATGATACTCTGAGACATGGTGGGTATATGGAAATTATTGCTTATAAATGAAATTCTTCTTAGAAGGGTCAGTTGATGTCAGAATTTGTATCTCTTGGTTTGTGGTCAAGAATTGGGCAATTCCACCTTTTTTTTTTTTTTTTTTGGCCTTGCAATTCCTTTCTTAGAAATTGTCAAGCAAAGCCTATTAACGCCTGTGTACTGAAAGGCAGCTACCTTGGTTGATGCTGAGAGTGTGCCAGTGGGAAGTTAGGTTGCTTTTGACCAATGAACTGTTTTGGAGAAAAATTGTACTCCAAATTGCTTCCAAGTTTATTTTGTAAAACATTATGGAAGGTTATATTTTCTAGATGCTTGGCAAACTGTTGGATAGCTAGTATTTGGCAAGTGAACCCTTTTAGTTATTTATCAAAAAAAAAAGTCTTATACTTGCACTCACCTTGCGAATTCTTATTGAGCTTTTGATGGAAATAAACTGTAACTCTCACTGAGTTCACTTTCCTATTTAAAAAAAAGGAGGAAGGAAAGAAGCCTCTGTCATAATGATTCATTTGAGGCAACCGCCCATATCCCAGTTCATCTAACGTTCATTAAGTTCCAATTCCCCCAAATGTCAAGCTCCAATAACATTGTAATCCAAGAAGTCAAGGAAATAATTTATCCCAACAGTTTATATACTTGTAAATGCCTTGCTAGCCTTGTGATACACATCGTTGTGTTGGGCTCATTATTATATATGACAAGTTTATATGTTAACTTTGGGCAATGGGAGTTTTACACAGTAGAGAACATATACACTGGCCATGTGTTGGCTAGCCACACATTTGAATTCTATGTTTGTATAATTTCAAGGTTTGAAATCATTGCTTTGAGGAATGTTTTACTCTTTTCAAAAACTTTCAGAATTGAATTTAAAGAACATAATTGCAAATTCTACTCCATCCCTTGTATGTCTGTTAAAATTATTCTCGAGGGGTGTCATACATCCTTAGGTGGCTAATGATAATGCAAAGGAAATGTACAATATTAATGTTTGTTTTACTAGATGCATAGTTATTTAAGAGCATGAAAGTTCAGAAAGATAAATATGACTCAGAAAAAAAAAAGAATTGTATTATTGGGCAAGGTAAACTAAAAGAGAAAAAGAGACTAAAGATGTGTCTTCCCTGATTACAGAAGAGGAGGAGCACATTTTGTCCCGTTCCCATTTTTGTCTCGTTGAGATGGTGGTAGGATGGAGAGATGGGCACTATGGGGGGAGCGGACTGTTGAGATTAACTTGGGCTTCATGCAGCCTTTGTGCTGTTCTCATGGGTCTATTCCCCAAGGTTCAGATCTTTAGTCATTGCATTTGTTTCCTAGGATTGCCATACACAATACCACAAACTGAGTACCTTAAAACAACAGATGTTTACTCTCTTAGAGTTCTGGAGGCCAAAAGTCTAAAATCAAGGTGTCAGCAGGGTATACGTTCTCTGAGACTTCAGGTAGAAGCCTTCCTTGACTCTTCCTAGCTTCTGGTAGTGGCCAGTAATCCTTGGTGTCCTTAGTTTGTAGATTCATGTCTAATCTCTGCCTCCATTGTCATGTGGCTGTCTTCCAGTGTGTCTGTCTTCTTATAAGGACACTAGTAACATTGGATTAGGAGACTACCTTGCTCCAGGATGACCTCATCTTAACCAATTACCTCCGAAGCAACCCTATTTTCTTTCTTTCTTTCAATGTTTATTTTTGAGGGAGAATGAGAGCGAGAGAGTGAGTGAGCGTATAATGGGGGGAGGGGCAGAGGGAGAGGGAGACACAGTCTGAAGCAGGCTCCAGGCTCTGAGCTGTCAGCACAGAGCCTGATGCGGGGCTCGAACCCATGGACCACGAGATCATGACCTCGACTTCAACCAAGCCGAAGTCGGATGCTTAACCAACTGAGCCACCCAGGTGCCCCCGAAGCAACCTTATTTCCAAATACAGTCACATTCTGAAGTATTGTGGGCTAAGAATTCAACATATCTTTTTGAGGAGGATCCCATTCAGTCCATAAGAGTCATGGAGATGATGAATTCACTACAGACCTGACTATACTATGGTGGTTACAATGGTTTTTTGTCCTGAGAGCTTTTTGTTTTTTAACAAATTTTCTGAGGTTTCCCATCTCTGTGCCCTGATAGGCTTCTTTCCAGATTGACAACAATAATAAGAGTTTTAAGCATTCTCTTCTTTCACCAGTACACTTTCTGAGGTCTGACAGTGAGATTAGTGTTCTCACAGAGCCAGAATATTCTATCCGGCTCCCCTTGACTTACCACTTTATGAAATCTACTTCTTTAGTAGATTGTTGCTACTTTTTTAATTTCAAAAATTTGAGCACAATTTTGTAAAAGATGCATTATAAGTTGTTGTCAAGAACTGTGAATAGTCTGAGATCTGACCCTATGTGCAGACACAAGTTAGCCTGTCACAGTTTCACAGGTTCTGGAGGAACACACAATGATCCTGGTGCAGACACGAAGGGTGATGCATTACTCACAGCGATACCAGTAGCCCAAGCATCAGAATTTTGTACCAGCTCCCTGGGCCCCCGTTCCCACTGTATGATGTGAACACAGTCAGAATACACCTGCAAACACAACAGGTTGATTTTTGGGAGAGGAACTCTGAGTTTAGGGAACTTGAATCTTTTATAATGGGCAGTAAGCAAGACTGCCCTTTGCTTCAGAAGGAGCATTATTTTATTATACTGTTCAGAAAGCATGTCTGCCCTCTACTCTGGAGAGAGACACTATCTTTGCCAAGGGAGCAAACCAACTTCTTGCTCCTGAGGGAGAAATGAACCTCTATCTTCCAAGGCTATTTTATATACAAACATCCTTGAAAGAATAGTCCAGAATGAAAAGCAGTCAGTGCCTTGCCAATAAGGCATTCATAGGTGCAGAGGGACCCCTGGAGAATTGTCTTCCAACAGTTGTTATAAGGAGATATTTTCTCATAAGAAGCACTTGTAGTGATATTTTTATATTTTCTGGAAAATGTGATATTTGCATAAAGTTTTACAATGACAATATATTTAAATGCCGGTAAAAAAAATCCCTGCATAGAATAATAACTCTGTGCTATGTGTTTCAGTGTATATTTCATGTATACTTTTAGAAATAGTATTATGCAGTAGCTGAACTAGGGGCTTTGGAGATAGACAGGATTGCGTTTTATTGCTAATTAGGCTGTTTATTCATCCATGGGTGAATAAAAAAATCTTCAAAATTGTTTTCTTATTTAATCCTCTTTAATCCGCAGAAAGACAGATGAGATTGGAGAGGCTTATTACCTTTCCCAGTGTCATAGTGCTAATAGAAGATAATCAAGATTCAAACCAAGGTCTAGCTGATTCCCAATCCTGAATTCTTAACCACTATATGATTACAAATCCATGAAGTATCCTATATAATCAGTAACAGGTGTTTTACATCTAGCACTTAGAATTTATGGGAGAAGCTCAGTCAACAGGTACCTAAAATGTATTCTGAAGTACTCCTTGGAAACAATGGGACACAGTTGTGTTAAGAAAGAGACATCGAAGCAGGGAAAGTCCCCAGAAAACAAACGTCTGTCATTGCAGTTGTAGAACTTACTTCCAGACAGAAATTTGATATAAAAAGAAAATTGTCATCCATCCAGGCCTGGACCTTATCTATTGGCTGTTGAGATTGTTTGACTAGAATAGCCAGTAAACGTGAGCTATGATTTAGGTTTGTTTATATATTCATTGGACTCGTATGTGCCAAAACACTGCTATAGGAGAGGGAAATATTTGTCTTGTTGGTCAGGAGAGAAAGTTTCTTGTTTTGTTGGTTTGCTGTGGAAGGGAATCCTGAGCTGTGCTCAAGGTATTTCAGTTACAAAGAGGAGTTACAGCTTGCTTACATTTTCTCCTGTGTGTACTTGGCTTTATCAGATTTGTCTAACCTCTTCCACATGGCATTTTACTTTGATTTTGCTGTTTTATGTTTAGTGGGTGTTAAAAAGATGCAAGTACAGTAGGAAATACCGGTTACCTAGGGTCCCTTCTCAGTAAATGTGTCCTAGGAATGGAAACATCAAGTGGTTTTCTGGGATGACAGGTGGACATCTCTATCTTAAATTTATTTCCAAGGGTGGGTCAGTAGATTCTCAAGTTGTACACAATTAAAGCCTATTATCTGACATATTTATTTTGATACCCTTTAAAACTTTAATTTGGTTGGCCATTGTTTTTGTTATTGTTGGCATTTATGCGGTTCTGTTTTCCTCACTGAATGGTATCATTGAGTGTGCTGCACAGATGTTTGGATAGAGTCCTGTGGCCAGTAACTAATAAATACTATTATTTAAGGCTTACGGAAGGAGCTCTGACCCTAAATCAAATGTTTACATCTGGGACATGCATTTGACTTCGAGTGTAATGTGCACTTCCTTTGCCCTGATTAGCACTAGCCTCATCTTTTAAAGAATGCCAATTAAGTGCAGACTTGCCCTAGGAAGCAAATGCCCTTCAAACATAGGCTGTGTGCAAAGGGGCACAACCTATTGACAAAACATCAAAGTAGGAGGCTCAGGATTGCATTTTAATCCTGATGACTCTCCTTATTAAATTTTTAATTTGGGGAAAAATCCCTTAACCTTTGGTGACCATCTTCTCATTTATAATGAGAACACGTGAACATCTCTAGAACTGATGTCGGTGTATCAAATATATCTGATATATGCATGTAAGATGTGTATGTACTTATTGTTAATTCTCTCTTTTTTTTAATGTGTGTTTGAGAGAGAGTGAGAGCAGGGGGAGGGGCAGAGAGAGAAAGAGTGAGAGGGAGAGAGAGAAAATCTGAAGGAGGCTCCGTGCTGTCACCATAGAGTCTGACACGGGGCCCAATCTCATGAACCCGTGAGATCATGACCTGAGCTGAAATCAAGAGTCAGGCCCTTAACTGACTAAGCCACTCAGGTGCTCCTAATTTTATTTCTTTTAACTTGTTAAAAGTCAAAGAGTTAAAAAATTTTTTAAACGTTTATTTATTTTTGAGAAAGAGAGGGAGACAGAGCATCAGTGGGAAAGGGGCAGAGAGAGAGAGAGGGAGACACAGAATTCCAAGCAGGCTCCAGGCTCTGAGCTGTCAGCACAGAGCCCGATGCGGGGCTTGAACTCATGAACCACGAGATCATGACCTGAGCCAAAGTCGGGTCACCCAGGTGCCCCAAAAGTTAAAGACTTTTAAGAATTTTAGGGTGTTTTATAAACTTCTATGTTCTAATTTCTATAGTATATATACATCACCCCAAAACATAGTGGCTTGAAATGACAATCTTTTTTTCCCCTTTCCTATGGATCTGCAATTTGGACAGAGAGGGATTGACAGGGAGCAGCTCATTGCTACTGGATATCAGCTGGGGCTGCTTGGTAGAGCCTAGTGGATCCATTTTCAAGATGGCTGTCTCACATGGCTAGCAAGTTGGTACAGGCCGTTGTCTGGGAACTGAGGCAGTACTGTGGGTTGGGGGCTGGTTCCTCTTTACCTGGGCCTGTCCATGGGCTATTTGGAGTTCCTCACAGCATGGTGATTGGGTTCTCAGAGCAAGTCTCTTAAGAGACAGAAAGTGAAAGCTGCCAGTTTCATAACCCTGGGCTCAGAAACAGAAGCAGTGTTCATTTCACAATATTCTATTTTTCAGTTTTTCAAGGAGCCCCAATTCAAGAGGAGGGAGCATAGACGGCACCTTTCAATGGGAGGTGTGTAATTTGGAGGCCATGTTTTAAAACCACCACATCCTATACATGATTCCTGAACGACTGGCAATACATCATTGTAAATAGCATTCCCAGTGTTTATTAACATCTATTTTTTCTCCTTGAAAAATATGAATTTTCCATTGATCTTCTACATCTTCCCTTACTATTGGCATCATTGTGTATTTCATATACGTATGTAAGAATTTCTAATGAAGCAAATGAACAAAATATCGATAAAATCGAAGCAAAACACCACCTATTTGTTGTCACCTGACTCTACAAAAGTTTTTGACTGTCATAAAAAGTATGCTATACCGGTTGAATTAAGAAAAATAAAATACAGGGGCGCCTGGATGGCTCAGTCGGTTGAGCATCCCACTCCTTGTTTTGTCTCAGGTCATGATCTCATGGTTTGTGAGTTGGAGCCCCACATCCTCACGGTTCAAATTAGTGTCAGTGATAATCATCCTCAACAAGCAAGGGCAGGAGTCACAAGCAAGGTAGAGAGAACACTCCACACAATGGGGGTAGAGGAGGGTTTGCCAGTGTTGGCTGTGGGTGTGTAGCAGGATTTTCTGAGCAGCTTCGGAATAGTGAAATAGAGTTGGAGAAGCTGGGTGAACACAAGTCCTTTAAAATATTCACTGACTCACAATTTCCGGTTAGGCACAAATACAGCTTTAGAACAGTTAAGGATAGAAGATGGGAAATGATCTGAAGTGGGAATAGGTTTTTTTTGTTTTTTTGTTTTTTTTTTTGGTAGGGGAGTGGGGTAGAGGAAGAAAATATGAGTCCAGGAAGGGGGAGGTTAAGTTGATATTGGGCACTGAAAATACTGGCCAAAGCTAAATCCCGAAGCCTCCTATAATAGCAAGGGCCTCTGTGGGACCCATCTCCTTCCAGGGGTCCTGAAGAGTCAAGAGATGGCCAAGTGAGCATTGCTTGTATCCTTCTCACCTTCTACGTGGGTTCCCCTATTTCCTTCAACATATTTAATTCCATTACGCTCCTCTCTGATCCTGATGGTTAGCATTTGCCTGTCACGGCATTTTCATGTCTATTATTGCTTATTCGGTTACATGTGCATTTTTCTTCACTTAATATACCATGATACCATGCTTCAGTGAATTAATATTGAGCTTTTTGTTCCATAAGCAGTCCATTCCACATTGTGCAGCTGTGTCTGTTCTTCATTATTGGCATAAATCCACCTCCCTGCACATGGTAAGTTTAGATGTGCCTCTTATACTGATAGAATAAATGCAGAGAAGTATTCATCGCAAGGCAAGGGCCTTGGAATCATAAACTGGTTTTGAAAATCAAGCCTTGTGCAATAATGATTTAGGATTGTGTTTTCAGCTAATCGCTTACTACCATATCATGCACAATTATGTTAAGAGAAAGTGCTTTGAGGGGCGCCTGAGTGGTTCAGTCGGTTAAGCGTCCTACTTCAGCTCGGGTCATGATCTCGTAGTTTGTGAGTTTGAGCCCCGCGTCGGGCTCTGTGCTGACAGCTCGGAGCCTGGAGCCTGCTTCGGATTCTGTGTCTCCCTTTCTCTCTGCCCCTCCCCTGCTCACACTCTGTCTCTGTCTCTCAAAAATGAATAAACGTTAAAAAAAAAAAAGAATAAATGCTTTGATACACCACTAAGATGAAAGATCAAACAGGATCAAATTTATATTTGCTTTTGAAACTGACTAGTGGGAGAATTAATTAATTTTTGAAATAGTTAATTTGGAACTTTATTAAACAAATGCAGCATATGTTTGAGAACATAATTTACGTGACGGTTAAGAGGGGTAGGAAGTCGACAGAATTGCTCACCTCTTGTGTCCCCTTCCCCACCCAAACCTTCACAGCCTGCCTTTTTATTCTAGTTGCTGTGGTAACAGCTACACGGAGGTATAACCTGATAGAACCTTGTCTCAGCTGATCTAGTATTTGTGCCTCAAGAAGACTTCTTTGCTGCTGTTGTGTGGGACGTCCGTGGGAATATACTCACCCCTTTGGACCTGTGCATAGACCTGCAAGGGTGAGGGAGTTCACACTTCAGGGGGTAGTCCTTCCCCATGGAGCAGAAACCTATGCATCAGCACTTCCCTTTCCTGCTCTTCATGTAAACGACTCTGAAGTGCATGCAGCAGGGATAGCAGGAGGGGGTTCCCCTTGCTCACGGTGGTGATCAACTCAGGAACGCACATTTAGATGGACTTCACCGCCTTTTATGTGTTTTTACTTACGTCACTTCTGACACCAAATGCGTGGGGTTTATTTCCTCACATGAACTGATTCTCCTAGGCCAACCGGATGTCTTACAATTCACTTCGGTTCTGACACTAACTACCCAGCCTTTTCACAGACCCCAGAGGTAAAGGGCTCAGTCCCACCAGAGTGCCCCCGCTTTAGATGCCAATTGCAAGTCCAGCCCTCCTCTACTTTTGGCCACCCGGCTAAAATGGATTGGGTTTCTGCCCCCTGTCTCACCCCTTCCTCAGTTAGACAGTTTGCTAGGATGGCTCAGGGAAAACTCAGGGTAACACTTAATTTAGGTTTACTGATACATCATAAAGAATACAACTCAGAAGATGGGAGAGATGCATAGGGTGAGGGGAGAGGGGTGCACAAAGCTTCTGTGGCCTCTCTGTGTGTGCCAACCCCCTAGCACCTTGATGTATTCAACTCAGAAGCTCTCCGAAGCGTGTTGTTTAGAGGTTTTTATGAAGGTGCCATTATGTGGGCACAACTGATTAAATCATTGGCCTTGGTGACCCAACTCAATCTCCAGTCTCTCTCTTCTCCCCAGGTGTCTGGGGATGGAGCTGAAAGCCCCAACCTTCCAATCACCTGGTGGCTTCCTCTGGCAACCGGCCCCATCGTGAGACAATCTAACTAGGGACCCAAATGTCACCTCATTAGCATACATTCAATAAAGGTAGAAAGGGGCTCATTATGAATAACAAAATATGCTCCTCAAGAACTTTAAGACTTTTAGAAGCCCTGTGTCAGGAATTGGAAGCCAAGACCACGTATGTGTTTCTTATTATCATACCTTCTCTGCCTTATTCTGCTTAGTCTCTCATTTCTTTTTCTTACAGTCACCTTCCAGAATAAACTAGCTGCATGCACATTTTTGTCTCAGACTGCCTTTTTGGGAGAAACTGAGGCGAGATAGCAGGAAAAAAGGGTAAAGACAGGAAGGCTCAGGTTCTGAAGTATTCTTTTTTTTTTCTTGAGGAGGGGGAAGAGGGGCAGAGAGAGAGGGAGACAGACTCTGAAGCAGTGGGAACAATGGGAACCTTAAACAGTGGCAACCTTAATTGCTCACGTGGTACTCCATCACTGCCTTTGAGGTGGTGTTCTTTTTATTTTGTTTTGCGAGATAGATATGTGTGCTCTATAGCTCCCTTCCCAATATTTTTTATTTGTCCGATTCGAAATTCAAGTCCACAAGTCAACCCATAAAAATGGTGCTGCTGAATATGTAAACTTCATGTGGAATTCACTTTCCATGCCTATTAACATCACAAACGAAGTTAGAAACATCAATGTTGTGAAGACGAGGAAAATATAGGAAGCAAAGAATCCACTACCCCACGGTGATGTTTTTGTAAGGGAGAACACATAAGTTTGTATTCATTTTAGCAACTTAATTGAATTTATTTACAGTATAAGACAATTATCTTCTTGCATCTGATTTGCCTTCATCTTTAAATATCCTTTTGTGATCTTTATCCAGCTTTGGCTTGGTAACGACCCTTTCGTTAGGATGAATGTAGACCAAACAGCATCACCTTTCACATTAGACACATTCAATGTGTAAGCCAAATTTCTTCCTGAAATCCTGGAAAATTTGGCTGATGTACCCCTCTTTTTGGTGTCCTTGAGTATTTCAATTTTAGTATAATATATTTTTAATAAAAAGGCTTCATTATAAGGATGTGAAAGTAACTTGCAGAACCTAATGATGAGAGTGCCATTGGGCCACACAAAAGATTGGATAAGAAAAATGGAATACAGGGGCGCCTGGGTGGCTCAGTCGGTTGGGCATCCGACTTCAGCTCAGGTCATGATCTCACAGTCGGTGAGTTCGAGCCTCGCATGGGGCTCTGGGCTGATGGCTCAGAGCCTGGAGCCTGCTTTGGATTCTGTGTCTCCCTCTCTCTCTGCCCCTCCCCCACTCATGCTCTGTCTCTCTCTGTCTCAAAAATAAAAAAAACATAAAAAAAAGAAAAATGGAATATGGTGAGGAGCTAGAGCACAATCCTTACCTTTCGTCTCTACGTCACAAGGTCACTCACCTTTGTTTTCCCTCTGTATGTTGGCTTCATTCCTGTGTTTCTCTTTATAGGATTACCAGACTCCTGTGGTTTCCTGCCCAAGTATTCAAGAGACGTATACTATATTTGTACTGTGTATCCTGAATATTTTATGGTGCACCATTAATTTATATAGTACTAAGAAAACACGTTGTTAAATACGGTGCACAAGCTATTCTAAGATACGTAGTGATTTTAGAAATGATAAAATGTGCAAAACTGTGCATCTTAGCATCAGTAAAATAAGGTACTAGAGTGTCTGGGGTCTGGATTCTAAATTACTGGAGAGAGCATCTGAGTGAATCCATCCAGTCAATGGATTGCTTTCTTCAGGTTCAGCTGTCTACCCCAGGATGAATTAGCCATGGTAAGAGGAAAGTTCTTGGGCACGTGGGTGGTGTGTGGTGGGGACAAGAATTACAAAGTCTGTCTTGCTATATGCACTGTATACTATGATTTAACATTTTCTAGACTTTCACATTCAATATTTTGGTAACATAAAACATCTATATATTTACTCTTAGGATTCTTGTTTGTTTTGAATTGCTGCAAAATATGGATTGAAGAGCCATGGAAGTAAAAGTCTGATGTATATGTTGAATTATTATTAATGAAAAGATGAAACTAAATGCCTTTTGGGTGTTAAAATTTCCATTATGGGTACAGATATACATTTAAAATAGTTTTCTATTTTGTTGAGGTTTTGGGTATGCTGTCAATAAAAATTAAGAGTTAATTCTTTATTTCGAGGTAATTTTAGACTTCTGGAAGAGTTGTGGAAGTAGAACAGAGAATTCTCAGACGCCCTTCACTCAGCTCCCCCCACTGTCAGCATCTGATGTAACACCAAGCAGTGATCAAAACTAAGAAACTGACTTAGGTACAATGCTAGTAACTAACGTACAGGACTTATTTGGATTTCACCCGTATTCCAGTAATGCCTTATTTCTGTTCCCAGGATCCAGTTCTGGATTCTGCAACCCATTTCCTTGTTCTGTCTCTTTCAAATCTGTGTCGGTTCCTCAATTTTCCCTTGTCTTTTCACTGTGACACTTTTAAGAGTATTGGCCAGTCATGCTGTGGACTGTCCCTTACTCTGAGTTTAGCTGACGATTCTGCACGAACAGAATGAGGGTATGCATAATTGGGGAGGATGCCACAAAGGTATCAGAACATGATATCAGGGGTCGGTGATGATAGAATATATTACCGGTGCTGTTAACCTTGATCGGTTGGTTAAGGTGGTGTTGATCAGCATTTTCTAATGCAAAAGTAATTATTTTCCCTTTGAGATTAGGAAGTATTTAGGCAGTGATACTTTGAGTCTAAATATCCTCTTTTTGTTATCCAGGTTTGTTCCCATGCTCTTTGACATGCTCCCATCCTTGTTTTCTTTAGACACTTTTTACTTTCTGACAGCACAAATTACTCTAGGCTTAATTACCCTATGTTTTTCCTGCCCTAACCTTGAAATCAACCAGTTTTTAAAGAGGCTCTGCTTCTTTTGTTGGAGAATGGCATTTGGAGGCCAAGATTTGAGTACTAGATGTGTTGATTTTGATTTCTAATGCCTGTTAGTAAATAGAACTGCAATATATATGATGTACAGTACCCCATGTATATATAGAGGGACATCTACACCTGTCCCTCTCCACCTTAAAAACACCATTGTATCTTTGACTTCTATCCTGCACCACCAGTTTTATTCTTAGAAAATTAATTTTTGCTTAATTAAAAAAAATTTTTTTTTGCATTATGGTTAGAAGGTAGGGTCCATACAATATTTATTCTTTGGGATTTATTGAGTCTTCCTTATATTGAGGCCTAATAGTTTGTTTCAGTAAAATGTCCCATTGGTACTTGAAAAGAGTGCGTATTCTTTGTTAGATGTAGAATTCTCTGTTCATCTAACGACTTACGAGTACGTTATTCAGGTAGTTTAGATCTCTGTGTGTTTTTTTTTTTTTCCTGCTTGATGTTCAGTTTCTGAGTGAAATATATTTCAGTGGTTCTCAATGTGTGGTCCCTGGACCAGCCGATTCAGTATCAGCTGGGAACTTAGAAATGCAAATTCTTGGGCTTCACTCTAGATATGATTTTTGTTCCTTTTGGATTCCTTTCTCTCCAAAAGGCTTTAGAATTTTCTATTTGTTTGATGTTCTTACAATGTCCCACCATTTGTTTTACTGTGGATTCTTTTTTTCTTATCTCTCATGTTTAGCACTCTGTGATCCCTTTTGATATGTGGTCTTTTGTCTACCTAATTCTCGGAAATTTATCTCTATTATTTCGTCAATACTTTGCCCCTTCACATTTTTTACTTCTCTCCTAGAACTCTTGTAATCTGTATCTTGGCACATCTTTCCAGATTCTTTAGCTTTGAAAGGAAATTCTCTTTCTTTATCCTTTGTTGCCATTTTCTCAGTTTCTCAATTTATGTTTCCAATTCTCTAATGTGTTTAAAAAATAATCATCTTCTTGCTTAAATTAGATGTTGTATTTATCCCAAATATTATATTCTCATAATTAATATTAAACTTGGCCCTACTTGTGATTACTTTTCCTTCTTTCAAATTGTGAATATCCTTTTGAATATCTCTCCAAGAGGTATCTACTGTTTCCTGGTCCTCACGAATTCTTCCGTAGGTTTTCTATGTTGCTGACTGAACCTATTTCAGACAAGGTCATGTGAAGCTTCATGTTGTGTGTTTTTCTGGGGTACCCGTGGGCAGTGTGAGTTTGGGAAGAGCCAGAAATCCAGGCCCTAGTCTCTGTTACTCCGGGAGACTGTTGGTGGAGAGACATCAGTCACTATGGACTCTTCAAGGGATAACCACACCCAGGACCACCTTTGCTCCTTGACACAGCCAGCATTGGGCAGACGTAGTCTTCCTGGGTTCTGTTGTCTCAGGAGACAATGGAGGAGTAACGCAGTAGGGCCCTGGTCAGGTCATACCTGACTATACCACCTCCTAACCCTGTCACAGGTTTTGTGCTAGCTACTCTCCTCCCTAACTACACCAGAGGCCTGTGCTGTTGCTGCCTATTTCTGTGATGAGTGTAGACACAGTGGTTGTTCAGGGCAGCATATGAGAGAGGAAGGAGTAACATTGAAAGGGCTTTCCTCCACACCATCCTCCACAGCTGTCACTCACCTTCCTCCCCCTTCTCCTTCCCCTACACATACACCAATTCAAGGCAGCTTTCATTCTCTCCAGTAGTTCTCACATTTGGTTTGTTCATTTGATTTGTTTTTTTTTTTCCTAGTTCTGGAATCCATGTTTGCTTCCTGAGTCTATATATTCTCTACGGTTGAATTTGGGGAGAAGGTTTTAGCGACTCTGCTACTTTGCCATCTTGGCAGGTCATTTAATTTGTGCTGATCTATGACCATTGACTCTACACTTGGACTGTAGTCTTGGATAACCTCCAGTCCCCTTGGCCTCTGCTGCCTCGCCATTGTCCTGGAACCAGAAATCACTGCCCATGGGAGCCAGAGAACTAACAGAGGCTGTCCATTTCGGATTCCCATTGACCATTTCATCCTGCCCTCCACCGACACTTCTCTGGGTTGGATGCACACTTCATCTACGAAGAGTACAGGAACTACTCTTCCCTCTTTCTCAATTCTTAATTTTCTCCTTGCCACTGTAAGTCCCAGTAAATGGCCATGATTTCTGTTTGACAGAAAGAAAAGATGTAACATGAGCTCCCTTGCCCAAATTCTTATGTATTCATCGTATTCTTTTCTCTTCTCATCTCAACCTGAGTAGTTAATGCTGAAGTCATCTTTCCACTTGTTCTCTGGATCCCATTGTCCTTGGGATGATTTGTCTTTACTCATCTTTTTATATTGTTAGCATTATTTTTGTTTTACAATAATTCTCTTTCTGTTTCCTAAAACTGTGTACATTTACATGGAAGTTTTTAAAACATGTCTAAGTTTTTCTTAGCATGAGTTTCCTAGCAAAACAGAGCCTGAGGCAAAAGCTTTGTTGCTAAAGCTTTATTGGGACCAAAGGAGCGTGAGGCAGGGAAGGAGAGGGAGTGAATATGAATTGGCATGTTATTGGGCTGCTCATGTTTTCATGGCAAGCCAGTCACTCATTCATACCTTGGCATCCTTCAAGGGACTCCACAAAGCTACCGTCCAACAAATAGTCTTCCCCCAGGTAGACTATTTATCCATTGCATCCTGCCTCCTATTTGTCAAATTTTATCTTGTCAGACTGCCAACCCCCGTGCATTCTCTGCCCTGCATTGTTGGCCTCATGACTCAGAGACAAAGGGGACATCTTGGGTGGAGGCTGAAGTACAGGGTGAGGGGTGTGGTGAGGCAGGGATGAGGTGTGCTGAGACAGGCATGAAAGACTAGGAGCCCTCATCTCAGAGGGTTCCTCTGTTGAGACAGCAAGATAAAGTCTTGGATCTGGGTGCACATGAACTGAACCCATAAAAAGTATAAAAAGTGTATAAAAAGTACACAGAATATTAAATCAAACATCAGGGTTCTCACCAACTAGATCAAGGAGGAGAATAAAACCAATAATGCTGTACCTCCCTGTATACCTTTTCCATTCAAACTCTCTTCTTCCCCTTCCCAATAATATCTATTCTGATTTTTGTTTTATAATTCCATTGTTTTCAATGGCATTTAAAAAGTTTTGTACATATCTTTAACATTATATTAATCAATTTTGGATATTGAATTATCCATACATGATATCCCACTTGGTATTTTTCTGTGATTTTCTTTTGCTATTGTTGAGGAATTGTAATTAAAAACAAGAACTCCTGCCAACCCAGGAAACCTCTCCACAAAGGCAGAAGAGAAAGAAAACAATTTTATTATTGAATAAGCATTAAAGCAAAGTGTGATACGCTTCACAGGCAAGTGGCATTACAAAATAAAGCCAAATTGTTTTCCAAAATTGTAGAATCAATTTACCTTACATTAACAAGGCATTGTTTGCTCTTCATTGTACCCATTACTACTTGCTAAAGTCAGGTTTTTAAATTTTGCCAACTTGGTGAGTGCAAAATATTCTCTCCTGGTTTTAACTTGCATAACTCTGATTAAAAATGAGAGTGGGCACATTTTGACTTATTTATTAGGCATTTATATGGCTCCCTTTGCCCATTTTTCAATTGGTTGTTTATCTTTTTCTTTTTGATTAAGAATTATTTATGTACCCTGGTTTATGCTCTACAGATTACAAATGTATCTTCTAGTTTTGTTGATTCTACATTTTCTTTTAAAATATCTTTTGATGTAAAGATATCTTGATTTTAATAGGTCAAATGTATTTATTTATCACCAGGACTTAGGCTTTTGTGTCTTGTTTAAGAAAGTCATACCCTTAAAGAAAAAAAAATAGGGGTGTCTGGGTGGCTTAGTTGATGATCTGAGTCTTGATTTCAGCTCAGGTCATGATGCCAGGGTTGTAGGATCAAGGCCCTCATGGGCTCTGCACCGAGTGTGGAACCTGCTTAAGATTCTCTCTCTCTCTCTCTCTCTCTCTCTCTCTCTCTCTGCCCCTCTCCCCTGCTCACATGCTCTCTAAAAAAATAGTCATACTTACTGCAGGTGAAGATATTTGTGTGTGTGTGTGTGTGTGTGTGTGTGTGTGTGTGTGTGTGTGCGTATATATACATATACATATTTACTTATTTACTTATTTATTATATAAATTAAAAGAGAGTCTTTTCACATTTAAGTCTTTTATCTTCTAGAATTGATTTTTCTGTATGGTGTGAGATACAGTTTCCATTTTTTTAAAATGTGTGTAATCATGTACTCCAGCATCACTGTTTTATTGATCCATTTTCTGGCATTATTATTTAAGCTCCTGCTCCTCTGTACTGATTGGCAATGCATTCCTTCTCTGTCATATGTCATGTTTCCATGTACATGATGGTCGATTTGGGAGCTTCCTGTTCCAGAGGGTCCCAGTGGGGAGTCACGTGCTCATTGGTATGACAGGGATAAATTGCACATCTTTGTGTTTTTATTTTTGGTTTGTATTTTATTAATTCTGCTTTGATCTTTATCTTACATTGATTTATGCTTTTTTAATGAATTTTTAAAGAACATTTTCTGTATCTTTGGTTTTCTGCATTTTAAATGTAGTGTATGTAGGCTGTGGTTTTCTATTTTTTAAATCCTGCTTCAGTGTTTGTGTGTTTTATCATATCTAAAAAACACTTAGGCACCATTCTTTAGATTTTTTTTTACTCCAATTTCTGGATTCTTTCAACAGAAAGAAATAGATGTTAAAGCTTCTCATTCTATTTTCTGTACTTCTTAAATCTCTTGTTTATTTATGCTGCCTTTGGGTAATTTCTTCAGATTTATTTTCTAGTTTATTAATTCTCTTTGGTTTTGTTTTGTGTGCTATTTGACTCTTGAACTTCAATGGTTCCTTTTTTTTTTTAAGACCTTTTACTTGGTTCTTTGTCAAACTGGCTTGGCTTGGTTGTTTTTAATATTTTCTTGATCCTTGGCTATAGTCTGATTCTTTATTCTTAACGATTTTATTACTTGATTGTTTTCTCTTCTGTGTGTTCTGATAATACAATCCTTACGTATCTGAATCTGTGGTTTCTGTTTCTCCTGTCCCTCACCCAAGATGACTTTGTTTTAGTATGCATTTGGTAATTATTTTGGACTAATATTTGATTGTGGGAAAATCCTATGGGGTCTACCTGGATGATGATTAGATTTCCTCCAGAGAGGATTTGTGTGATCATTCTAGGTTGACTTTAATTAATATTTTGGCTTCTTCTCTCCCAAATCATACATATAATATGAAATCAAGCCCAGGACACATGTGCTGGCAGGTCTATGGCTAACATTTTTTATGAGGCCATTTTTCTTCTTTATTTCACCCCTGGCACCAAGGCTGGGACAGACAGGTTTTCTTTTTAGCTCCTTTTGTGGCAGGGCTGGATTGCCTACTTGTCCTTTCATCCTGGTTAGAGTTCTTTCTTTGTGTGGGGTTTTATGTTTAGCAGTTTCCAACTTGGCAAAGGCCCAGGGTCCTCTCCTCACTTACCAGCTTGGTGAGACTTCCATGCCCAGTGCTCTAGACTCCTGTTGTTGGCATTGTCCCCAGAACATTTCCAGCTTCTTATGTTCTCTTTCTTATTCTACTTTTAGCCTTTTATTACTATTGTTATCATCATTATTTGTTGCCTTTTGGGATTTTTTCCAGACTTCCTTTTTAGATTAGCAATGCATTTGAAAAATATGATTTTTGTAATGTGTCCAGTATCTATTTATTTATTTTTATTTTTATTTTATTTTATTAAAAAATTTTTTTTCAATATATGAAATTTATTGTCAAATTGGTTTCCATACAACACCCAGTGCTCATCCCAAAAGATGCCTTCTTCAATGTTTTTTTTTATTTTTAAATGTTTATTTTTGAGAGAGAGTGTGCACACACACACGTCGGGGAGGGGCAGAGAGAGAGGAAGAGAGAGAATCCCAAGCAGGTTCTGTGCTATCAGCAGAGAGCCTGACACAAAACTCAATCCCATGGACTGTGAGATCATGACCTGAGCTGAAATCAGGAGTTGGATGCTTAACTGACTGAGACACTCAGGAGCCCCTGCATCTATTTATTTTTAATGCAGCAGGTTGGAGTAGTGGGTTCAGAGTGTTAATTCCCAAGTGGCTAGAAACAAAAGTCTCATCATCTTTTCAGAAACGTAAGGAACCAACATTTCAGTTAGTCTGAGCTCCTGGGGAAGAAGGAAATAAAGAATATAAATAACTGCCTTGCAGTGTGGGAAGGTATGTTGCAAACACCAAAATTTTGGGAGGTGTCATGTGATTCCTACAGGGGACATTTTACTTTAACCACGGTTTCTTCTGGATAGAAGAGGCTGACTTAATAATTCTGTTCTCTGTGTAATTGTGAAGCCTTTGTCCTAAATTATTTTTCAAAGGCTTCAGGTTATAGTCCAAGCCTCAAGGAAGGGACTAGGTGTGTGGAAAATCTCAATCATAGATTCCCCGATACATTTTTCTTAGCTACGTTTCTGTTCTAAGATCCTTCTTTCTGACAGTATCTACAACATGAATGTTATCTTAATTAAAAAAATTTTTTTAATGTTTATTTCTGAGAGATAGAGACAAGTGTGAGCAGGGGAGGGGCAGAAAGATGGAGACACAGAATCAGAAGCAGTCTCCAGGCTCTGAGCTTTCAGCACAGAGCCTGACGCAGGGCTCAAACCCACGAACCGTGAGATCCTGACCTGAGCCGTAGTCAGATGCTTAACTGACTGAGCCACCCAGGCTCACTGTTGAGCCACTGAGCCCCAACAACATGAATTATCTTAAAATTAATGGAAGTCCATATCTGCTGAATGGGCGCATTTAGAACGTTCTCCTTTGATTTTAATAATGAAGCAAATAGTACCACCTGAGTAATGCAATTGAAGTGTTTTCTATAAGTATTAGTTAAAGACGTAAACCTCAAGGAAAATTGAAAATATGGGGGCACCTGGGTGGCTCAGTCGGTTAAGCGTCCGACTTCGGCTTGGGTCATGATCTCGCTGTCCGTGGGTTCGGGCCCCGTGTCGGGCTCTGTGGTGACAGCTCAGAGCCTGGAGCCTGTTTCAGATTCTGTGTCTCCTTCTCTCTGTGACCCTCCCCCGTTCATGCTCTGCCTCTCTCTGTCTCAAAAATAAATAAACGTTAAAAAAAATTAAAAAAAAACCAAAATAGAAAATATGTTGCATGAATTATTTTTTTTTACACTGTAATAACACTGGAAAATCTAAATGGCTTCCTGATTTATCCAATTCATCCTATGGACAACTATCAGAATATTTTCCTTTTTTTAAAAATGTTTATGTTTATTTTTGAGAGAGAGAGAGAGAGAGGGAGAGAGAGTGAGTAGGGGAGGAGCAGAGAGAGGGAGACACAAAATACCAAATAGGCTCCAGGATCTGAGCTGTTAGCACAGAGCCTGATGAGTGGCTTGAGCTGACAAACCTTGAGATCATGATCTAAGCCGAAGTTGGACACTTAACTGACTGAGCCACCCAGGCGTCCTTATCAGAATATTTTCTTAAAGTACAAATCTCAGTAAATGGCCTTTTTTCACACAAGAAAACTTGAATTAATTGCTGTTTCTAACTCCTTGTTAGATATTTCTATGTGGATGCCATGTTTACAGTCAAATGCCATCTATCTGAATCTGAACTTAGTCACATTTACTTTCCTTTAATCAAGATTCATTGAAGCCTTTTTTAAAATTTTTTTTATTATTTTATTTATTATTTTATTATTTTTTATTTTTTCAATATATGAAGTTTATTGTCAAATTGGTTTGCATACAACACCCAGTGCTCATCCCAAAAGGTGCCCTCCTCAATACCCATCCCCCACCCTCCCCTCCCTCC